>NW_024412783.1:1899208-2081598 GCF_014898765.1 Herpailurus yagouaroundi
GTTCTCTTTGGGATTTTGGCTGGGGGATGGGCGGGGGAGATGGTGCTGGCGAGCGCCTTTGTTCCCCACCAAACTGAGCTCTGTCGTCAGGGGGCTCAGCAGCTCTCCTTCCCTTTGTCCTCCAGCCTTCCTGCTTTCTGAGCAAAGCTGTTAACTTATGACCTCCCAGATGCTAAGTCGCGCTTGCTGTCAGAACACAGTCTGTCAGGCCCCTCAGCTTTTTGCAAGCCAGACTCGGGGGCTCTGCTTGGCCGGCGAGCCGCCCCTCAGCACCGGCTCCCTCCTGCCAGTCTGTGGAGTGTGCACAGCCTAGCTGCCCTTCCTACCCTCTTCCGTGGGCCTCTCTTCTGCGCTTGGCTCCGGCGACTCCGTTCTGCTAATCCTCTGGTGGTTTTCTGGGTTATTTAGGCAGGTGTAGGTGGAATCTAAGTGATCAGCAGGACGCGCGGTGAGCCCAGTGTCCTCCTACGCCGCCATCTTCCCTCTCCTCCTCTCTACTGAAATACTTTAATATTTCCCTGTCTTATGCTATTTTCTGTTATTTTCCTGTGAAATCCTATTATTTGAATTTTGACTTTTTCAAATTAAAATTCTAACTTTATTATCTTTTCCACATTTTTCCTATCTCTTTTTTTTTTAACATTATTATCTCCATTGTCATAACTTAAATGTTCAGGAGCTCTTTTGTTTTTACTCATCTAAATACATTTTTATGACATCTCTTTCTGATTTGATATATGTTCTTAATTCTGAACAGACTAATTATACATCCTTTTTGAGTTCTTTTGTTTGATGCGTACTCTATTATTTTTCCTACTTATTTTTTTCTTTTATTTAGAATATTTCCTGAAAAGTTTATTGATGCCTGTATCTATTCTCTTGGGAATATCCCTGAACATAATCAAGTCTTAATAATTGATAAGCTACACTTAACTATGGAAACTCAAAATGTCATTATCTCTAGATATATTCTTTGGATTATTCTCTTCTGAAAGGAGTCAGACTGAAGTTTCCCAGCATTTTGAAAACTAAAGTAGGAAAAAATGTGTCACAATTCAGTGTATTGACTTTCCATGTACATGCCCATGCTATGGCAATTTGTTGAAATACAAAATCCTTTGGTTTCAACATCTCTATAAATTTTTTTTTGCCAGGTAGAGGAAGAGCAATTGTCCAGCTAAATAAAGTGGTTGTGAGAATTAGAGGCCTAATTTTACATGTAGTCTATATATATAGAGACTAATACCCCAGCCTCCCTTACAGTTATACCTGTAGTATTAAGTGGTACTTGGTAATCCGGCATGATTTAACTTGTGTCTAAGCTTTCTTGATTGGCCGCTTAGTTTTCTGCTTTGTTTTAGATCTAATAAAGCAAATACTAACCATCCTATTGTTTTCCAGATTCCAAATATTTAATGCTTCTGTCTTCTCTCACAATCTCCTGGTCTTTGTGTAATTATGCTTTCAATAGTTCCTTCAGTGAGTGGTAAAGAATAATGTGTGGAAGAAAAAAGAAACTGAAAATGCCTTTATTTTGTTTTTATTGTGCTCTTAGTGTGAATAATTTAGCTGAGTTGAATATTTAGAAGTGACAGTGGCATTTTTTAAAGACTTCTTGCTTGCTGGGGTGCCTGGGTGGCGCAGTCGGTTAAGTGTCCGACTTCAGCCAGGTCACGATCTCGTGGTCCGTGAGTTTGAGCCCCGCATCGGGCTCTGGGCTGATGGCTCGGAGCCTGGAGCCTGTTTCTGATTCTGTGTCTCCCTCTCTCTCTGCCCCTCCCCCGTTCATGCTCTGTCTCTCTCTGTCCCAAAAATAGATAAACGTTGAAAAAAAAATTAAAAAAAAAAGACTTCTTGCTTGCCATATAGATTATTTAAAATATTTTTGTGTGTGTTTTTAGAAATTCTCCTGTTGGTGTTTGTTATTGATTTCTGGTTTTATTCAATTATTTACAGAGAACACATTCTGTAAGATTTCATGTATTTAAAATTTGTTGAGGTTTGTTTTATGGCCAAGGGTAGAGACTACCTTTTATTTAAGTTTTATTTATTTGTTGGGTATAGAGTATCTTAATGAATATTTGCCTGTGCTTGAAAAAAGAACGTGTGTTCTGTTGTTTTAAGATGAAATGTTTCATCTGTGGATACTTTA
The DNA here is from genome assembly GCF_014898765.1 of Herpailurus yagouaroundi. Classification (NCBI taxonomy): domain Eukaryota; kingdom Metazoa; phylum Chordata; class Mammalia; order Carnivora; family Felidae; genus Herpailurus; species Herpailurus yagouaroundi. The sequence continues at coordinate 1,901,361 of NW_024412783.1, forward strand.
GGCTGAATAAATAGCAGACACATTATTTTGATTTTCTTCTTCCAATCAGAGCTGATGTTTACTCTTTTGAATCCTTCAATAATAAAGGCCAGTGTCAATTTAAATTTATATAAGGCTACTTGGGGCACATGGCACACTGGTCCTACGTATAAAAAAGTAATAACAATAGAAGAGCCAGGGAGAGGAAGAGCAATTGCCCAGATAAATAAAGTGGTTGTGAGAATTGGAGGCCTAATTTTACATGTAGTCTATCTATAGAGAGACTAATACCCCAGCCTCCCTTACAGTTATACCTGTACTATTAAGAGGCACTTGGTAATCCAGCATGATTTAACTTGTGTCTAAGCTTTCCTGGTTGGCAGCTTAGTTTTCTGTTTCGTTTTAGATCTAATAAAGCAAATACTAGCTATCCTATTGTTTTCCAGATTCCAAATATTTCCAAATAGAAACTGTGCCTGTTCTACAACTCTTACCTTTATTCTGATCCTTTTGCTTATTAATATTGACTCAGGATGTGGATAGTAGAGCTACAATAGAAAAGCATCAATTAAAATAGCTAATGGAACTAACAGGGAAGACCAATTATTACAAAAAAAAAAGATTATTTAAAATGGAAAGAAATTGACTTTAAGTTTCACAGTGTTGTAGTCAGAAAATATGCATAGTATGATCTGTCTTTTTGCACTTGTTGAAACCTGATTTGTGATCTAGTATGTGATCTAGACAGGAGACTGCCCCATATGTACTTAGATAGAATGTGTGTTTTGTTGCTTTAGGATGAATTATTCTGAATATATCTGTTATGTCTATCTGGTCCAGTGTGTCATTCAAAGCCTTTGTTTTCTTGTTGATTTTCTACTTAGATGGTCTGTCCATTGATATAAGTGGGTTGTTAAAATCTCCTACAATTATCGTATTATTATTGATGCATTTCTTTATGTTTTTTAACTGTTTTATGTATTTAATTTCTTCCATGTGGAAACATAAATATTTAAAATTGTTAGATATTCTTGTTGGATTGTCCCCTTTATTATTGTATAGTGCCCTTCTTCATCTCTTGTTACAGTTTGGTTTAAAAGCTAGTTTCCTTAAGTATTGCTACCTGCATGATAAATATTTCTTCATCCTCTCACTTTTAATCTAGTGGTTACTTTAGGTTGGAAATAATTGTCTTGTAGGCAGCATATAGATTTATCTTGCTTTTTATTCATTCAGACCCCAATATGTCTTTTTATTGGAGCACTTAGTCCATTTATATTCAGAGTAATTATTGGTAAATATGTTAGTATAATATTATTACTTGTTTTTTTTCATTGTTTTTGAAGATTTTCTCTGTTCCTTTCTTGTATTTGTCATTTATGATCTTTCCTTTCCACTCAAAGAGTGTCCTTTAATATCTCTTGCAGAACTGGTTTAGCGGTGATGAACTCATTTAGTTTTGTTTGTTTGGTTGTTTTGTTTCATTAGACAAACATCTCTTTTTCTATTCTGAATATAGCCTTGCTCAATATAGTATTCTTGGATTCAGATTTTTCCCATTCAGTACATTAAGTATATCATTCCACTCCCATCCGACTTGTTAAGTTTCTGTTCAAAAATCTCATACTAGCCTTATAGGTTTTCCCTTATAAATGAGGGACTTATTTTGTCTTGCTGTGTTTAGTTGTTGTTTTTTTTTCTTTTATTACTATATTTTGCAAGTTTAATTCCAAATTATCCTGATGTTAGCCTACTTTTGTTAATTTTAATGAGAATTCTCTGTGGTTCCTTGACTGAATGTCTGGGAAGTTTCCAGCTATTATTCCTCAAATACATATTCTGCCCTCTTTACTCTTTTTGTTCTTTTGGAACTTCTATGGTATGAATGTTATTATGTTTCATGGAGTCACTGAATTCCCTAAGTCTATTCTCAAGATCCAAAATTCTTTCTCTTTTGTTCAGCTTCATTATTTTCTATTATTTAAGTTCCCATATCACATGTTCCTTCCTCTGCTTACTCTATGCTTGTTTTCATTACATTCAGACTGTTTTGAATCTCAGTTACTGCATATTTCATTTTTGACCAATAATTTTCTAACTATTTTTTCTCTGTGGTAAGAGCCTACCCGAACTCTTCCATTCTTCTCTCAAGGTCAGCAAGTATCTTTATGATTATTGTTTTAAATTCCCCATCAGGTATATTACTTGTATTTATTTTTATCAGATCTCTTGCCATGACCAATATGACAGATTTTAACAATTTATTGATCTGATATGAGAATTCATTGCTCTGATATTGATTCTGTGTGTCCCTCTCTCTGCCTCTCCCCCACTCATGCTCTGTCTCTCTTTCTCTCTCTCTCTCTCTCTCAAAAATAAATAAACATTAAAATTTTTTTTTAAAAGTGAGTTTGTTCATATGTGTGTTTTAACTTTGACATTATATAATAAATTTGTGGCATAAGATCACTGAGGCAGAAAAGAGCACAAAATAATTTGTGCATCTTAAAATACCCTGTTTCACTAGGCTCTACTAATATAGTTATATTATTTTACTAATATTAGTTCCCTTCAAATCCAGGGAACTGTTATACTTACAAAATTTGTGCAAGTCTGATTTTTTCTTTCTTCATTTTCTAACTGCTTTGCCTGAGAAGTGTATATGCCATACCTAGTTAAAAAGCAAATCAGTGGCAGAGTTAGACAACAAATAAACCTGTTTAGGAGATAGCTGCAGACTTTCCTGCCCTGAGGTGTTTCCTCAGGTATCTTCATTCCTTAGTGATCCCTGGTTTAATATTTGACATTATGTATTCATTAGGGGATGTCAGAAAAGATCTGAGCACTTTTTTCTATTTAGAGAAAGAGCATAGAAGGCACAGAGGGAACTGGGGTCCTCAGGGGATACTGATGCTTTCTATACTTGCAATTCCTAGTCTAGAAATAATGCAAAGGTTTAGAAATTTAAACAAAACAAAACAAAACATAAAAACATTTCTTGTTTCCAGTAAATGGACAGGCTACCATTTTAACAGTTTTCAGTTGTTTTCAGTTAATCAATCATTAACATAATTAAGTCATCAATATATTGATTATACATGCTATGTTTCAATAGTCATTGGTTTACTTACTTTACAAATGTCACTGAATGTCTCTTGTGGGAACATCTCTGTGCTAGTCACTGAAGATGTAATGGACAAGAAAAAAATAGAATTAAGATGATATTCTTTATATGGGGCATCTGGGTGGCTCAGTTGATTAAGTATCCAACTTTGGCTCAGGTCACGATCTCATGGTCCATGAGTTTGAGCCCTGCATCGGACTCTGCTGAAAGCTTAGAGCCTGGAGAAAGCTTCAGATTTTGTATCTCCCTCTCTCTCTCCCACTCATGCTCTGTCTCTCTCTCTCTCTCAAAAATAAATAAATATTTTTTTTAAATTTTAGGGAATTGAATTCAACATGGTGGAGAAGTAGGGGGACCCAAAGATCTCTTGTCCTTGAAACACAGCAATATTGACGCGAGAAGCCTTGGAATTCCAAGAGTCTGGGCTGCAGAGAGACAGAGATCTCTCCAGGAGCTCACGGGGACAACCTGGTGGGCAATAGGTGTGTGATTGCCACCTGGGAGATATAAAATGTGTAATGTAGGTATGGAGGGGAGGGATCCCCTTCTGCAGAGAGACAATAAGAAAAGAAAGAAAGGGTGTAAAAGTGTAGAATTGTATTTGGACAAGAGAAAAACAGTGGCCCGGGGATCAAGAAAAAAGTGAAAAAAAGATCTCAGACAGGGGCCAGCTGCCCTGTTTGCTCACCTGGGGAGGAGGGGACCAAGCTCCAGGCTCAGTGTGGCCCAGAGGTGTAGTCTGCAGCTGGAATAATAATCCCATCCCTTGAGTGCTGTGGGTAAAAGGCATATAGCCATTCCAAGGACAAAGATCCCTGCCTGCACCTGCCAGCCAGAGGCCCTTTATCGGCAGGGTGGAGAGGCATTTCTCCACTACTGTGGAGTGTGGAGTGGGATCCTTTAAGACATATGGATTTGAATCCTAGACGAGTGCCAGGGAGGTGTGGGAGACTGAGGAGAGGCAAAACTTAAAGGCCCGCTTGCACTCACACAGCCCTGTGAGGACAGCCTGAACAGAGTGTTTTGGAACATCTGGCCCAGGGAGGAGAGACTGGGGTGTCGCATTTTTCTCCCCATCATCAACAAGGTGGGGATTCAGGGAATGGACAAAGGGCCATAGTGGAGGCAAGACCAGCCTACACCAAACCACACCCTTCCACACATGTCAACTGTTTATCTACAAGAGCAAGATTGGCTCTGATCAACCAGATAGCCATTCTTCCAGATCAGCACTGCCACTAGTTCCAAAGCACCCAGCGGTTTTGCATTTTATGATTTAATTTTTAGACAATTCTTGGTATATGTATATATATATATATATATATATATATATATATATTTGTTCTTCCTTTTCTCCTTATTCCTTCCCTTCTCTAGTCTGGTTTTTCTGGTAGTTGGTTTATTTAATGGACATATTTAATAAATTCTATTTATACCTGTTCTATGTCATAGTGAAACTGGCAAACTACAAAGATAAAGAGAGAATTTTGAAAAAAAAAAAAAAAACAAAAAACAACTAGGGACACTGAAGTGGCACTCCTGCCAGTGGAGACCTCTCCACTGAAACTTCACAGGCCAGAAGGGAGTGGCAGGAAATATTCAATGTGATGAATAGAAAAATATGCAGCCAAGTAGCCTTTATCCAGCAAGGCTGTCATTCAAAAAAGGAGAGATAAATGTTTTCCCAGACAAAAACTGAAAGAGTTCATGACCACTAAACCAGCCCTGCAAGAGATCCTAAGGAGAATTCTGTCAGTGGAATGTTGCAAAGACTACCAAGGACCAGAGACATCACCACAGGCATGAAACCTACAGATAACACAATGACTCTAAACCCATATCTTTCAATAATAACATTGAATAAATGGAATAAATTCTCCAATCAAAATACATAGAGTATTGGAATGGATATAAAATCAAGATCCATATATATGATGTTTAGAAGAGACCCATTTCAGACATGAGGACAACTTCAGATTGAAAATGAGGATATGGAAAGCCATCTATCATGCTACTGGAAGTCAAAATAAAGCTAGAGTAGCCATACTTATATCAGACAAACTAGATTTTAAACTAAAGGCTGTGACAAGAAATGAAGAAGGGCATTATATTATAATTATGGGGTCTATCCATCAATAAGAGGTAACAATTGTAAATATTTATGCACCCAACCTGAAAGAACCCAAATACATAAGTCAATTAATCACAAACATAAACAAACTTATTGATAAGACTATGGCAATTGCAGGCGACTTTAATACTCTACTTACAACAATGGACAGATCATCTAGGCAGAATATCAATAAAGAAACAATGGCCCTGAATGATACACTGGACCAGAGGGACTTGACAGATATATGCAGAGCTTTTCATCCTAAAGCAGCAAAATACACATTCTTCTTGAGTAAACATGGAACATTCTCCAAGATAGATCACATACTGGGTCACAAAATAACCCTCAATAAATATAAAAGAAATGAGATCATACTATGCATATTGTAAGATCATAATGCTATGAAACTTGAAATCAACCACAGGAAAATTTGGAAACCTCCAAATTCATGGAGGTTAAACAACATCCTACTAAAGAATAAATGGCTCTAGGTAATTAAAGAAATTAAAAAATATGTGGAAACAAATGAGAATGAAAACATGACAGTACAAACCCTTTGGGATGCAGCAAAGGCAGTCCTAAAAGGAAAATGTATTGCAATCCAGGGAAGAAACAATAAAAATCTCAAATACAAAATATAACAGCACATCTAAAATAACTAGAAGCAGAACAGCAAAGAAACCCCAAGGCCAGCAGCAGAAGAGAAATAATAAAGATTAAAGCAGAAATAAACAATATAGAATCTAAAAACAAACAAACAAACAAAAAACATAGCACAGACCAATGAATCTAAGAGGTGGTTTTTTGAAAAAAATAAACAAAATTGATAAACCACTAGCCAGACTTCTCAAAAAGAAAAGAGAGAGGACCCAAATAGATAAAATCACAAATGAAACTGTACATATCACAACCCACCCCTCAGAAATACAAACAATTTATCAGAGAATACTATGAAGAATTATATGCCAACAAACTGGACAACCTGGAAGAAATGGACAAATTCCTAGACACCCACACACTACCAAAACTCAAACTGTAAGAAAGAGAAAATTTTACCACACCCATGACTAGTGAAGAAATTGATTGTTATAAAAAATCTCCCAACAAATAAGATCTGGGACATACGGCTTCCCAGGGGAATTCTACCAGGCATTTAAAGCAGAGTTACAACCTATCCTTCTCAAGCTGTTCCAATAAAGAGAAATGGAAGGAAAGCTTCCAGAATCATTCTATGAAGCCAACATTACCTTGATTCCCAAACCAGACAGAGACCCCCAAAAAGGAGAATTACAGGCCAATATCCCTAATGAACATGGATGTAAAAATTCTCAACAAGATAGTAGGAAATTTAATTCAACAGCATATAAAAATAATGATTCACCATGATTAAGTGGGATTCATTCCTGAGCTGCAGGTCTGGCTCAATGTTTTCAAATCCATCAATGTGATGCATCACATTAATAAAAGAAAGTATAAGAGCCTGTCAATAGATGCAGAAACAGTAGTTGACAAAATACAGCATCCTTTCTTAATAAAAACCCTCAAGAAATAGGGATAGAAGGAACATAACTTAACATCATAAAAGACATAAATGAAATGCCCACAGCTAATATCATCCTCAATGGGGAAAAACTGAGAGCTCTCCCCCTGAGATAAGAAACATGGCAGGGATGTCTATTCTCCCCACTGTTGTTTCATATAGTGTTGGTAGTCTTAGCCTCAGAAAACAGAAAACAAAATGAAATAAAAGACATCCAAATTGGCAAAGAAGAAGTCAGGCTTTCACTTTTCAGAGATGACATGATCCTCTCCATGGCAAACCTGAAAGACTCCACCACAAAGCTGCTAGAACTGACACATGAATTCAGCAGTCTCAGGATACAAAATCAAGGTATAGAAATTGGTTGCATATATTTACACCAATAATGATGCAACAGAAAGAGAAGTCAAGAAATTGACCCCATTTACAATTGCACCAAAACCATAAAATACCTAGGAATAAACCTAACCAAAGATGTAAAAGATCTGTATGCTGAAAACTATAGAAAGCCTATGAAGGAAGTTGAACAAGACACAAGGAAATGGAAAAACATTCCATGCTCATTGAGTGGAAGAATAAATATTGTTAAAATGTCAATACTACCCAAAGCAATCTACACATTCCATGCAATACCAATCAAAATTGCACTGGCATTCTTCTCAAAGCTGGAACAAACCATCCTAAAATTTGTGTGAAACCACAAAAGACCCTGAATAGCAAAACTAATATTGAAAACGAAAATCAAAGCAGGAGGCATCACAATCCCAGACTGTAGCCTCTACTGCAAAGCTGTAGTCATCAATACAGTATGGTATTGGCACAAAAACAGACACATAGACCAATTGGATAGAATAGAAAACCCAGAATTTGACCCACAAATGTATGACCAATTAATCTTTGAAAAAACAAGAAAGAGTATCCAATGTAAAAAAGATAGTCTCTTTAGCAAATGGTGCTGGAATAACTGGACAGCAACATGTAGAAGAATGAAATAAGAACACTTTCTTACACCATAGACAAAAATAAATTTAAAATGGATGAAAGATCTAAATGTGATACAGGAAACCATCAAAACTCTAGAGGAGAAAACAGGCAACAACCTCTTTGACCTCACCCACAGCAAATTCTTGCCCACCATGTCTCTAAAGGCAAGGGAATTAAAAACAAAAATGAACTAGTGGGACCTCATCAGGATAAAAAGCCTCTGCACTGCCAAGGAAACAATCAACAAAACTAAAGGCAACAGACAGAATGGGAAAAGATATTTACAAATGACATATCGGATAAAGGGTTAGTGTCCAAAATCTATAAATAACTCACCAAACTCAACACCCAAAAACAAATAATCCAATGAAGAATTGGAAGAATACATGAATAGACACTTTTCCAAAGAAGACATCCAGATAGCCAACAGACACATGAAAAGATGCTCAAAGTCGCTTATCATCAGGGAAATACAAATCAACACCACACTGAGATACCACCTCACAATGGTCAGAGTGGCTAAAATTAACAACTCAGGAAACAATAGATGCTGGAGTGGATTTGGAGAAATGGAACACTCTTGCTCTGTTTGTGGGAATGTAAATGGTGCAGCCTCTCTGGAAAACAGTGTGAAGGTTCCTCAAAAAATTACAAATAGAATTACCCTATGACCCAGCAATAATAGTACAAGTAATTTATCCAAAGGATACAGGAGTGCTGAATCATAGAGGCACACGTACCCCAATGTTTATAGTAGTGCTTTCAACAATAACCAATTATGGAAAAAGTGTAAATGTCCATCAACTGATGAATGGATAAAGAAGATGTGGTTTATATATACAATAGAATTCTACTTGGCAATGAAAGAGAATGAAATCCTGTCACTTGCAGCAATGTGGATGGAACTGGAGGGTATTATGCTAAGTGAAGTAAGTCAGTCAGAGAAAGAGACATATCATATGTTTTTACTCATATGTGGAACTTGAGAAACTTAACAGAAGACCATGGGGGAAGGGAAGAGGAAAAAATAGTTACAGAGAAGGAGGGAAACAAACCATAAGAGACTATTGAATACAGAGAGCAAACTGAGGGTTGATGGTGGGGTGGATCAAGGGAGAAGGAAAATGAGTGATGGGCATTGAGGAGGGCACTTGTTGGGATGAGCACTGGGTGTTGTATGTAAGCGATGAATCATGGCAATCTACCCCCAAAACCAAGAGTACACTGTATACACTGAATGTTAGCCAACTTGACAAATTGTATTAAAAAAAATTGAGATGATTTTCTTTATCAGTCTGAAGTCACTTGCATATGCTATTACATAACTAAATATAGTTGAATGAGATTGAAAACTTGAAGCTATGTTCGCACAGTATAAAATAAATTATAAATTGAGGTTTTGTACCTGAGAATATGTTAGAAGATATGAATGTGTCTCAGGCATATAATCATGATTAACATTAAGTATATAAAATACAATAGGACATTTTATTAATTGTTCTATGAAAGTTTTATAGAATATATAAAAAATATAACAGGATTTACATACATATCAAAACCAATATTCATATGAAATACCTTGTTAGCTAGGAATACAAACATATTTATTTAAAGTATACACACATCACATATGTAAAGACACATCACATATGAAAAGAAATAGAAGTATAAGAGCATAATATAAAAGTTACAAGATGGTATCTTCAAAAATTATGAAAATTTGTTTCTCTTGCAATAAAAATGTGGTAAAATTTGATATTTCTATGTAATAGAAATCAATTTTTATATATGAGATTTCAAAGAATAAAGCATCTGCTTTGTGAGACTCCCCATATCATATATAGGAAAGACTAACTTTTATTTGCTGAACATTATTGTGATTTATTTTCTTTATTTTTCATTGTTGGAATTGAATAACTTTTCTTGGCACATATGTAGAATAAGAGTCATTATCTTCAGCTCCTCTAGAAAAATTCCTGAATCAACCTCTTTGTAATTCCTGTATTAGTGATCAGAGTCAATGAACTTAAAAATTCAAAGCCTTTCCATTTCTTTTACTTACCATTTGGGCTAGGTTTTGTGGTATGGATTCCCTCAATTTTTATTTTCAAAGATATTCTATATGTTTTTTCTTTGTCTTGAATTTTTCAATATTTCTGACAAAAGGTATCATTTTCTTGTGTTCTTATTATTTAAAAAAACACATTTCTGTCATTTAATGCTTTTTGGAGGAGTGGTACAACCATACATACATTACTCCATTTTCATTGTATACTTTCAAATTACAATATTGAATGACTATATAGATAGGCAAGACTGCCATTTTCTTGTAAGAAAAACATGGAAAATTAATTAATTTTTCAATTCACTAATTAATTAATTAAATTGAAAGAGTGAGAGAGAGTTCACATCAGCAGGGGATGGTTAAGGAGAGAGGGAGAGAGAGAATCCCAAGCAGGCTCCACAAAGTCTGTGAAGCCCAACATGGGGCTTGATCTCATGAACTGTGAACTCATAACCCAAGCCCAAATCAATAGCTGGACACTTAACAGACTGAGCCACCACTCCTGGAAAATGATTTTAGAAAGCTAATTGATGGTATGTGTAAATTTAGTTATGTATCCCTGTTTTTGGTTTACCTATTTCTAAAAATGTTATTTTATAAATATATAATAGTAAACATAGTCTAAAATCGTGCAAGTGTGTGAGACACCTGGGAGGTCAGTCGGTTAAGACTCCAATTTTGGTTCAGGTTTGTGAGTTCCAGCCCCGTATAGCGCTCTGTGCTGATAGCTTGGAACCCAGAGTCTGGAGCTTCAGATTCTGTGTCTCCCTCACTCTTTGTCCCTCCCCTGCTTGAACTCTGTCACTCTCTCAAAAATAAATAAACATTAAAAAATATTTTGAAAACATAAATAAACTTGTGCAAGTATGCTAAATGCAAGTATTAATTAAAGAAAAAAAGTACACCTTCCTATTGTAGGGAAAATATTTAATAAATTGTGGATATTCAATTGTAAGGAAAATATTTAATAAATTGTGGATATTCAATAACAATTAAAAAGCTCACAATACTATAAATAAAAACAATAGTATGGAATTGTACATGTAATATGATAGCAAGAGCAATATATGCATATCATCATAGGAAAACTTGGCATTAAATTAAAAAAAATAGTAACTAGATTTTTTCAAATGTGTTTTCATTTTCATTGAGTCCTTTTAGTAAACGTGCTTTCCATGTGCTTGTTGTTCCTCCTATACTATTTCCTGGTTTATTTTTGCAGGATTTGTCTTTTATATCTTGTATAGTATAGTATATTTATCCTCTTAATTTTAATATATCTATACTCTTCTTGTCAACTTTGTTAGCAATAATTTGTTGTGTATAGTAGTAATTTAATTTTTAATGGAAATTATTATCCAAATACCCTTAAGGATGTTTTAAACTTATCTTTGCCTTTTTGTTAGTATTTCTTTGGAAATTTTGTGTTTCTTTATTTAAATCGTTTTCTTTTAATTTTTTTTCTGTTCATTTTATTAAATATAATCTTTTCTGTGTCATGGATTCCAATTTCATTTAAATAGATTTAACATCATAACTTGTGTATTTCTTTCCTATATTATGTTTTTATGGGTATAAAGAAGTAACACTTCTGTGAATGTGAGTTTCCCTGTATAAATTCTTTTCATCTTGCATACTATAAATGAAAGCTTGTGTTCCTTAACATGTCCCATTATGTTTCCAACTTGTCCTCCAATTAGTGAGTGTGTTATACATATGTGAAAATTATGGGAGGCAAATTAAACCAGTCTTTTATTCCTCTTCTTTCTCATAAATTAAAAATGCATTTATGCAGTTGCTATCAAGATGTTTAAGGGGTATAAATTGCACAAGGTATTTTTGGAGAGGTATTACTAATTTTTCAGAATATTTTCCTGATGTTTTTTCTTTCTTATTTTTTGTTCTCAAGGTAGTCTTTGGCAGTAAAGACAGGTTTAAATTTCTCTTTAGCTCTTGTAGACTGAAAACAATATTCTGACACAAAGATGAATTTTAAATAAAACTCAATTTTATTTTTTTCTTATAAGTTTAAATATAAATTTTAAAAACAATTAATAAAAGGGGGTGCCTCTGTGACTCAGTTGGTTGAGGGTCTCACTCTTGTTTTCAGCTCAGGTCATGATCCCAGGGTCATGAGATCAAACCTTGTGTCAGGCTCCATGCTGAGTGTGTAGCCTGCTTAAGATTCTGTCCCTCCCTCTAACCCTCTCCCCTGCTCACTCTCTCTGTTTAAAAAAAAAACAATAAATAATAAAATAAAATAAATAAAATAATAAAATAAAAGTAATAAGTTTAAATCACATGAAAGCCCACACAGATTCTGTATTAATTATACTTTTTTTGTTTTTGCTGATGTTTTAGTGCTTATTTTTTCCTTGTGGGTGTCATAATAAAAAATGAAAGTAAAAGTAAGACTGTAGATTAAATCAATCTTTCTGTGCCTGCACATTTCTGTTAAAATGCTTGTAATTTACAAATTGATGAATTTCACTCTCTTTGGACAGAGGTATAAAGAATGATATACACTTTCTTTCACTTTCTCTCAATTTCTAAATCATTTAAAGAGAAGGGGAATAAATATAAATAATACATGAATTGATCAACTTAATACAAGCTTACTCATTTCATTACTTTAATAATAAAGTCATAATTTACATTACAAATTAATCAATGTATTACAATTCTGAATTATTTTTATGTTTTCATAATATAAATAAGCCAATATAATGAAATTTGTCCATTCTCTGGATTAAACTAGTGGAGAAATGGTTGTATATTATATATTACTTTTAAGTTATTTATACATATAATATGTACATGTAACATATATAAAGTGTTTATATGTACACAATATGTGTGAAAATGTAGAAATAAAGTGTTTTATATATATTTTTAAGTTTATTTATTTATTTTGAGAGAAAGATAGAACACAAGCAGAGGAGGGGCAGAGAGGGAGGGACAGAGAATTCCAACAGGCTCCACACTGTCACTGCAGAGCCTGATGCATGGCTTGATCTCACGAATCGAGAGATCATTACCTGAGCTGAAATCAAGAGTCAGACTCTTAACTGACTGAGACACCCAGGCACCCCAATTATATTTTATGTTTTATGGGAATATATATTATGACACAATTAATTTTTCAGAAAGGGTGAGATTAATTATATTTCAAGAAAGCTGAGAAGTGCAGGTAACATTTCAGTTGAGTCTTTAGAAAGAAGTAGAGGTTTACCAGATAAACATGTACTCCAGAGTGAAATAATTTATGCATGAAAGTTGATGGTATGGCTAAAGAAGAGCAAAGATCTTTCTGTAGCTAGAGCATAGGATCTTGGATTTGTGCAAAGGTTTGGGAAGAATAAAACACTACTGTGACTGGACTTATATTAGCTTCTTATAGAATTTTGTTTCTTTTGCTACTTCTCATGGAATTGTTAAAAAAAAAAAGAAAAGAAAAAAACAGCACTTAGAACAAATAATCCATGAGCTAAATGTAGCAAATTTATGTTATACATACAAGTCATATATTTTCTGAGTAAGACCATTTCTCATTACCAGTGTTCTCCAGGCCCCTTTCACATCTTTGTTTCTCAGAGTATAGATAATGGGGTTTAAGACTGGGGTGACTATGGTGTAGAAAAGAGAGACAAACTTACCCTGTTTTTTTGACCTACTTTTGGCTGGCTGAAGGTACATAAAAATGATGGTGCCATAGAAAATGATGACCACAATCAGGTGAGATGAACAAGTCCCAAAAACCTTCCAGCGCCCTGCTGCTGATTTTATCCTCAGCACAACTTTTGTTATAAAGCCATAGGAGACTAAGATGAGTGACACTGGGACAACTAGAAAAATCACACTAGCCACAAAGAGTTCTACTTCATTGAAAGTTGTGTCCACACAGGCCAGTTTGATGAGCACAGGAACCTCACAGAAAATGTGGTCCAGTTTGCGATGTCCACAAAGGGGTAGCTGCACAGTAAGGGAGCACTGGATTAAGGAGGTGATCAGTCCACTGAGCCATGCTATGCTGGCTAGGGATGCACAGAGCTGAGGATGCATAATGGTTGTATATTGCAGAGGCTGGCATACAGCAGCATAACGATCATAAGCCATGACCGCCAGGAGAATACATTCAGAGGAACCCAACCCCATGGCCACATACAGCTGGGCCACACATCCACCATAGCTCACACTTTTCTCTTTCTTATTCATGGTAACTAGCAACTGTGGGGCAACACTGGTGGTAAAGCAGATGTCCACACAAGACAGATTGCTGAGGAAAAAGTACATTGGCGTGTGGAGTTTGGGGACTAAACAAGATACTAAAATAATGGCAGTGTTCCCCAGAATGTTAAAGATGTACAAAAGCAAAATTATGATGAAAAGGATCCTTTCAAGCCAGGGTTCATCTGCAAATCCCAGGAGAAGAAAACCCTTTTCAGAGCTGTTGCTGCTTTCCTCCATCGTCCTGCAGATGTCAATTTATAGGATTAATATTCTGGAGAAAGAAGATAGTAAGATGAACATTGGTAAACTGTGGTGTTTCTTATATGATTGTCCTCCTTTTATAGCATTCAGCCATATTGTAAAAGCTGATCGCATTTTTCTCAATGTCTATTTTTCGACAGAAAAATGTCTCTTCCTTCTGTTTTCTTGAGCACATTTCACTCTTTCAAATGGAGCAACACCAATTCAAACACTATCACAATGCTCTCTCTTGTTTACATCCATAATCCAAGAGAATGGTATCTGCCCCTCACTCTTGTTCTCACCCAAAGGTCTTTGTAAACTTACGATGTTTATTTGTAAGACTCTATTCTATCAATTTTGGTTTGATCCTCCTAAAAGATTCTGCCATAATTTTTTAAAATTAAACAATGGCAGATAGTATGAAGGAAGCATCAAGAAAATTAACATTTACCTGTCTTTGGAGAGAATATAGGTTAGTCGATGCTAGTGATGGCACATCTCAGACATAAAAAAGATTTTGAAATGGTATGTCAAAAAGGAACTGCTGAAAAAGATGGTCTTCAGAAGACATATGTCAATCAAATTACCATCAACCTGATGGGGTATTCATTGTTTTAAACATTGGAATTATCTTCACACAGAATTTGAACTACTGACATTTTTAACTAAATGACCAGAGAACAGGCGCACGTGGGTGGGTCAGTCAGTTGAGTGTCCAATTCTTGATTTTGGCTCTGGAGATGATTCCAGGGTCATGGAATTGAGCCCTACCTAAGATTTTGTCTCTTTGTTCTCTTCTTCCTATCTCCTGATCTCTCTCATTCTCATTCTCCCTCTCTCTGTGTCTCTAAAATAAATTTTTTTTAAATTTTTTTTTCAACGTTTATTTATTTTTGGGACAGAGAGAGACAGAGCATGAACGGGGGAGGGGCAGAGAGAGAGGGAGACACAGAATCGGAAACAGGCTCCAGGCTCTGAGCCATCAGCCCAGAGCCTGACGCGGGGCTCGAACTCACGGACCGCGAGATCGTGACCTGGCTGAAGTCGGACGCTTAACCGACTGCGCCACCCAGGTGCCCCTCTAAAATAAATTTTTTAAATGACCAGACAATAATCTTACATACAGACATTCTTCCATAGATTCTCTTTATTTCCCACCTCCTTCTCTTCTTATCCCCTTTCCAGTTTTTTTTTTTTTTTTAGTTTATTGATTATTGTTGCTTACTTTTCAAGTACTTAGGGATGAGTTAGAGAAGTAGTCTCCTCTGTAGGCACTTCCAATTAAACAAAAACTTCACATCTTTTCTTCTTATAAAACAAATGTTGAATAAGGGAAGATATCAGTGAAGTAAGAGGACCCTGGAGTTGTCCTGTCCCAGGAACACAACTAGATGACTTCCACAACTAAAGGGAGAGAAGAGGCCACATTGAAGAAGGTATGAAGTGTGGAGACATGGTTTAGGGGAGATATGTATCATGGGTGTTGAGGAGGGGAAGAATCCCTGATTGCTAAGGTGAGAGAGAGAGAGAGAGAGACAGAGAAAAAGCACAAGGACAACATTTTACCAAGACCATTGGCTAGGAAAACAAGCGGGGATGATTTCCTGAATTTTTGCAACAAGTGGGGCTTAAAGCCTGGAGTTTTAAAAGTCCATGAACTTGTGTAGGATAGAAACAAGAGGGCACTGTGCTGCTCCTGAAAGAAGGGAAGCAAAACACCTGGGGGTAGATAACATGGAAACAGCAATCTAAAGAATGTCTAAGATAAATGGAGGGAGATTTCTTGCTTTTCTCAGAGACTGTTTCTGAAAGGCAACATTCATGGGGACACCTCTCCAGGAACAATGGAGCTGGCTGGCACCATTTTCTTTCCCTGCCCCTCAACATAAACACAGAACCATCTGGGGGAAGCAGTGGATGCACAACTTGCTTACTCCAAGACCAACACGCTTGTGTTCTGACAGGAGTGCTCTTCTCAGTCAAACTTCCCTCAGTCCCAGAACAGTGGACCCCTCCACTAGAAGACCATCACAAACACCTGCCCATACCACATCTCCTGAACAGAGTTTTTCAGGATCTTGGTTCTAGTGGAAGTAGTGCCAGGTCTCATTTCACAAGACCAGATTACACCTCGTTAAAACTCACCACTTTCAGGCTAGGGGCCAAACAATGACCACAACAAGCAAGGAGAGCCTTTGCAGATGACTGGCTTGAAGGATAAAGCAGCAAAATACAAAAGAATAGTGCATGCAGCACACAGTGGAGACACTTCTTGAAACACCAAGACCTGGACATTACATGAACTCCTCTTCATAAAGCAATTATTTCAGGAGGAAAAGACATACTGTCTTTTCCTTCTTTTCTTTTTTTAAAAATACATTTTTAAAGTTTATTTATATTTATTTTTTAGAAGGAGAGAAAATGCAAGCAGGGGAGAGGCAGAAAGAGAAGGAGAGGAAGAATCCCAAGCAGGGTTTGTTCTGTCAGTGTGGAGCCTGATGTGGGACTAAATCTCAGAAACCATGAGATCATGACCTGAGCCAAAACCAAGAGTTGACTGAGCCACCAGTTGCCCCCATAACTGGCTTTTCTAACACAAAGGAGGCGGAGATTTAAATAAAATGTAAAGATGGAAGAATTCATCCCAAATGAAAGAACAAGGTAAAGCCATGGCCAGAGATCTAACAGGTATAAGTAGCATGACTGCTGGAGAATTTAAGTCAACAATCATAAAGATACTCACTGCACTTGAGAAAAGAATAGAAGGCATCAGGGAGACCCTTACCACAAAGAGAAGAGAGTTAAAAAAATCAATCAGATTTTCAATGAATCAATCAGATAATCAATGAATAATGCAAAAAAAATGAATTTGGAAATATACTTGGTGCAATGAACACAGACTAGAAGAAGATTTAGTGATATAGAAGATAAATGGAAAATAATTAAGTTGAACAGAGAAAGAATTGTACAACACAAGAATAGACTTAGGGAAATCGGTTAGTCCATCAAAATAATGAAGTTGAAGAAAAGAGAGAAAGAAGAATTATGGATCACCAGAATCATTCAGAAAAGAAGGAGAGATGAAGAGCTTCCCAGACAAACAAAAACCAAATGTTGACTTTTAATTTTTGATATTTTAATGCTGTTTATAGCCAGCTACCATTTATCATTTTTGTTAAAAATGTTTACTTTGAACACATTACATTTTAGTATATAATATTTGAAAAATAATATCATATATAAACTTTTAAAATAACATTTATTTGTAGTATCATCATTCAAATATGATCACTGTTAACTGCTGAGTGTACTAGGAGAAAAAAATTGGTAATGCTAAAAGACGTACTTTAATCCCCACATTTTTCATTTGTCATCAGTACTTTAATGAAAATTCCATATTTATTATTTGTAATTGGTATAAATATTAAATTGGTGGTCATCAAATTATATTATCATAATTTCTTAAAATAAATATCAATTTTTTCTTTTTTACTTTTTTCAATGTTTCTATAGAAACATTACTATACTGTAGATACTATATACACCAAATCTTGTTTTTGGTTTAAATTTTCCTATGACAACAGATTAAAAATATATAATAAAGAAAAAAATTATCTTAATTTCAAAGACTGCATACACTTTCATGTGACTAACGTTAGTTAACAATTATTTTGTTACATGTAATTGAATTGGTTAGAGTTTATTGATATAGTTGATAATATTGCAAAAATACATGCATTTACTTACACTTAGTAGACTTATTTACTTTACAGATTTCCAAAATAGAATTAGCTACCAAAAATATATGAAAATTATATATTTCATATAATATATATATTTCATATTATATATATTATATATAATTTCAATTAATATAGCTTGCCAATCTTATGTATGTAGTACAATAAATGCTCCTCTGTGATATTTTTTTTTTAATTTTTTTTTCAACGTTTTTTATTTATTTTTGGGACAGAGAGAGACAGAGCCTGAACGGGCGAGGGGCAGAGAGAGAGGGAGACACAGAATCGGAAACAGGCTCCAGGCTCTGAGCCATCAGCCCAGAGCCCGACGCGGGGCTCGAACTCACGGACCGCGAGATCGTGACCTGGCTGAAGTCGGATGCTTAACCAACTGTGCCACCCAGGCGCCCCTCCTCTGTGATATTTTTGAAAGTTACTCATGTCAATTTATAATGAACAAATTACATTTTATTATTTTTAACCCTTAATTTAATTTGTAAAAATAATTGTTTTAATATTTATTTTTGAGTTGAAGTTATTTGTTATTTGTAATTTATTAAATGTTGCTTTAACTCTTTGTATATTCTGTTCACTTTTAATTGATATATTTGAATATTAAAATTATTTATGCTGGAAAACAACTGACTTGTTTTCTCTTCCTTCTTCTGAGCTATTTTGTTTTATGGAAATATATTAGTTCAATATATAATCAAATACTTGACCAATATTCAGAAACTACTATCAAAGTGATGATGTTAAATGTCAAATGAAAATAAAATGAAAAATGTGTAAAATGAAATATATATAGTATTCTATATATATATAGTATATCTATAATTGTGTGTGTATATAAAATTACATTATAATCCAAATGAAAATATATGAGAAAAATAGATGAAATGGAACACTTACACATACTTAGCCAAACCTGGTCAATGAATATCAGGGACAAAATACTTGATGCATGCCATCATTAATATCAAAACTTTAGGTTTCCATTAAAGGAGGAAGGCATGGAGCACAAAGTGAAACTTGCCCTATCTTTGATGTTCTAAACAAAACAAAACAAAACAAGCTTGTTTTTGTATATATTTATTAATCAAAATGAAATGATAAAATGTTAAACCTATAAGGTACTCTTATTCAAATTATGATTGATTCCTTGTGACTTGTAATACTGCTGAAATTATATATAATATATTATTATATTGTATTTATATAATGAATTGTAATTATAATATTTATTATATATATATTCATAAACATATGACATATACAAATTATAAAATATGTCATCCACTATATATACTATATAATTATAGAGAAAATATTTGTTTATTATAAAATTACATGGTATGTATATAAATTTATACTATTTTATATACTATATCATTTTATAATATAAATAAATAAATATAACCATAAGTAAAATTTATTATATTTTATATATTTATATAACACAAAAATTAAAGCATGTATAATAAATATAAATATATAATGAACATGTTTATATAAAATATAAATATAAAATATAAGTAAATATATTTAATATATAAATACATATATTTGTACGATATATAATAAAATATATATTATGTATATGATATTCATGAATACAACCTTATTACAACAATATAAAAATGTATCTGGGTTTAGAAGTTGTATAACATTAAACTTTCTTTCCTAAGGAAAAGCACAAATAGTACAAAATCATTTTGTGATCAAGGAACCATTAAAAAAAATAGGTTTTTATTTGAGATAGAATAATTTAGAGGAAAGAAGAAAAAAAAAACTTTGATCCTACATGCATTTTGTTCATGCCTTATGATATTAGTTATTAGTTTGCTAACAACCAAATAGTGGAAAAGAGAATTCATAGACAAAATGGGAGATATAAATGTTAACTAATAGTGTACTGAGAAAAAAAAAATTCTTTAAATTATGTGTGTGTGTATATATATGTATATATATATGAGTGTGTGTGGGTGTATGTGTATGTATATTTGTCAATATATTATCGTCACCTTCACCACTTCTCTCTCCCAGTCACCATCATGTACCATCTGGAGCTCTGCAAGAGTTCCCCAACAGAAAATCTTTTGTGGCATTAACTTTAATCAGCTCCTTCTTCACAGAAGCAGAGTAAGTTTTCTAATATAAATAGGGAAATGATGGCTGCTGGTATACAGCTTTAGTTAATTTTCTGATTTTTTTCTTCCTACCTTTTTTCTTTAATTTTTTTAATGTTTCCTTTTGAGACAGAGCATGAATGGGGAGGGGCAGAGAGAGAGAGAGGGAGACATAGAATCCAAAGCAGACTCTAGGCTCTGAACTGTCAGCACAGAGCCCAAAGAGGGGCTTAAACTCACAAATCATGAGGTCATGACCACAGCCAAAGTCGCTTAACCAACTGAGCCACCCAAGAGTCCTTATTCTTTCTACTTTTTAAAAAATGATTAATTATATTTTTGAGAGAGAGAGAGAGAAAACGCAAGTGGGAGAGGGTCAGAGAAAGAAAGAAGGACACACAGATTTTGAAGCAGACTCCAGGTTCTGAGCTGTCAGCACAGAGCCTGATGTGGGGCTCCAACTCATGATCTGTGAGATCATGACCTGAGCCAAAGTCAGGTCATGCTTAACTGACTTGGCCACCCAGGGACCCCTATTCTTTCTACTTTTAATTTTTAATTTTATACCAAACACCCAGGACAAGGAATAAGAAAATAAGGTTATAAATGGCACTTTCATTATAATTGGAAGACAAAGAAAACCAACCAACCAAATACAAATTACATCTAATAGAGGAAAAAAGCTACTGAAACACATCAGAATTTGTGCTGAAAACTGAAAATGAGAACAAAGGGTGCTGAGAAAAAGAAGAGCAACATTCAAGGTCACTGATAGAGGCAACAAATAAAAAATATCAGAAAATATCTTTCCTATTAAGAAGAGAGTTTTTCCCCCATTACTGTGAATAGCTGTTGACAAGTCTGATAGACAATAAGCAAAGAACAATTAGAGGATAAATGGAGAGAAAGGTTTGGAAAAACCTGGGGTGGAGGTTGTAGACCTAAGAGGGCAGCATGGTCTAAACTGAGGGGAACATGCAGAAGAATGAAACCGGACCACTTTCTTATACGATACACACAAATAAGTTCAACATGGATGAAAGATCTAAATGTGAGGCAGGAAACTGTCAAAACCCTAGAGGAGAACACAGGCAGAAACCTCCTTGACCTTGGCCAGAGCAACTTCTTACTACAAAAGTCTCTGGAGGCAAGGTAAACAAAAGCAAAAACTATTGAGACTTTATCAGAATAAAAAGTGTCTTCACAGTAAAGGAATAAAATCAACAAAACAAAAAAACCACCTACGGAATGGGAGGAGAGTTTTATAAATATTATACCTGATAAAGGTTATCCAAAATCTATAAAGAAATTATAAAATAGCACCCAAAATAAAACAAATAATCCAGTGAAGAAATGGGCAGAAGACATAAAATACATATTTTTCCAAAGAAGGATGGCTAACAGATACATGAAAAGATGTTCGACATCACCCATTCTCAGGAAATCAAAACTACAGTATCACCTCACTCCTGTCAGAATGGCTAAAATTAACAATAAAGAAAAACACCAGATGTTGGTAAGGATGCAGAGAAAGGAGAACCCTCTTACATTGTTGGTGGGAATGCAAACTGATGCATCCACTCTAGAGAACAGTATGGAGGTTCCTCAAAAAGTTAAAACTAGAATTAACTTACAACCCAGCTATTGCACTACCAGGTATTTACCAAAAGGGTACAAAAATACTGATTTGAAAGAACACTTGCAACCCAATGTTTATAGCAGCCTCATCAACAAAAACCAAATTATGAAAAAAGACTGAATGTCTATCAACTGAAGAATGGATAAAGAAGGTGTGGTATATAGATGTGTGTCTGTGTGCATTGTGTGTGTGTGTGTGTGTGTGTGTGTGTGTGTGTGTGTATTTGGAATAGTACTCTGTCATAAAAAGAATGAAATCTTGCCATTCGCAATGGGGTGAATGGAGCTAGAGTATATTATGCTAAGCAAAATAAGGCAAAGAAAGACAAATACCACATGATTTCATTCATATGTGTAATTTAAAAACAAAACAGATGAGCATAGGGGCAAGGGAAGGAAAGAGAGAGAAGGAAGCAAATCATAAGAGCCTCTTAACTATAGAGTACAAACTGAGGGTTTCAAGAGGGGAGGTCGGTGGGGTGATGTGCTAAATGGGTGATGGGTATTAAGGAGGGAAATTATTGTAATGAGTACTAGGTGTATATATAAGTGAGAAATTACTAAATTCTACTCCTAAAACCAATATTACACATAAAGTATAATAACTAGCTTTTAAATAAAACTTCAAACAAAAAAGTTAAAAATAAAATAAACTGAGGGGTTCACCATACCAGTCACAGATAAGGATAATAAGGTAATAAAAAAAAGGAGTGCCTGGGTGGCTCAGTCAGTTATAAATGTCTGACTCTTGATTTAGCTCAGGTCATGATGTCACACTTCACAGGATTGAGCCCCATACTGACAGCACAGAGCATGCTTGGGATTCTCTCTCCCCCTTTTTCTCTGTCCCTACCCTGTTCCCTTGCTCACTCTCTCTCTAAATAAATAAACTTAAAACATAAGGTAGGAGGGGTGCCTGGGTCGCTCAGTTGGTTAGGCAACCGACTTCGGCTAAGGTCATGATCTCACAGTTTGTGGATTCGAGCCCCGCATCAGGCTCTGTGCTGACAGCTCAGAGCCTGGAGCCTGCTTCAGATTCTGTGTCTCCCCCTCTCTGTACCCCTCCCCTGCTCACATTCTGTGTCTCTCTGTCTCTCAATAATAAATAAACATTAAAAAAATAAGGTAGTAAAAAATGAAGCATAACTTTTGTTCAACATAGTACTGGAAATCTTAGTCACAGTAATCAACTAAGAAAAAGAAACTAGAGGTATCTACATCAGTAAAGAAATGTTAAACTGTTATTAATTGCAGATGATATATATTACAGATAGAAAAATCTACCAGTAATAACAAATGAATTCAGTAAAATTGCAAGATACAATATTAAAACCCAGAAAGTTATAATGGTTCTATACACTAATAATAAAGTAGCAGAAAGAGAAATTAAGAAAACAATCATTTACAACTACACCAAAAAAAAAAAAATAGAATACCGAATACCTAAAATAAACTTAAACAAGAGTGAGAGACCTGTACTCTGAAAACCATAAAACACTGATGAAATAAATTGAATATGACACAAATAAATGGAAAAGAAGTCCATGTTCATAGACTGGAAGAATTAATGTTGTTTAAATATCCATATCGCATAAAACAATGTATAGGTTCAATGCACTTCCTATACCAACAGTTTTAACAAACTAGAACAAATAATACTAAAATTTGTATGAAAACAAAACACACCATGAATAGTCAAAACAATCTTGAAGAAAAACAAAGCTGGGATATCACAATTCCACAATTTGGGATATACCACAAAGATACAGTAATCAATATAATATGATGCTGTACAAAAATAGACCCATAGCTCAATGGAACAGAATAGACAGCCCAGAAATAAACCTACAATTATATGGTTAATTATTTTATGGTCAAAGGAGGCAAGAATATAGAGTCAGGAAAAAACAGACTCTTCAATAATTGGTGCTGGGAAAACTAGAAAACTACATGCAAAATAATGAAAGTGGATGACTTTCTAACAGGATACACAAAAAATAACCTCAAAATGGATTAAATATGTGATACCTGAATGGATTAAGTTTGAGACCCAAAATGATAAAAATCCTAAAAGAAACAACAGGCAGTAATTTCTCTGACATCGGCCATAACAACATTTTTCTCAATATGTCTTCTAAGGCCACCGAAACAAAAGCAAAAATAACCTATCAGAACTACATAAAAATAAAAAGCATTTGCACTGCAAAGGAAACCAACAAAACAAGAAGACAAGAAGACATTTTATACAGCCATAAAATGATGCAATTGTGTCATTTGCAACAGCATTAATAGACCTGGAGGGTATTATGCTAAGTTAAATAAGTCAGAGTGGGAAAGACTAATAGATTATGATTTCATTCATATGTGGGTGAAATCTAAAAGTAAATTAATAAACAAACAAAAATCAGAATCAGACCTCTAAATACAGACACTGACAGTTACCAGAGGGGAGGGATATGGGAAATTGGCAAAGTGAGTGAAGATAAATGTATACGACAAGCTAGCCTGACTAGAACACCAGGTTGAGGTGATTGGTAAAGATCTTTCTCTGTCAAAGTGAATGAGTAAATAATAGAACAAATGACCACTTTGTAAAACGTGCAGACACCAGCATAAAAACGCAAGGATCATGAAAACAATGGGAAACATGACACCACCAATGGAATCTAATAAAGCTTCAATAACCTATCCTAAAGAGAGACTTATAAACTGGTTGAGAAAGAATTGAGAGGGATGCCAGGGTGGCTCAGTTGGTTAACCGTCCGACTTCGGCTCAGGTCATGATCTCACAGTGCTTGAGTTCAAGCCCAACATTGGGCTCTGTGCTGACTGCTCAGAGCCTGGAGCCTGCTTCAGATTCTGTGTCTCCCTCTCTCTCTGACCCTCCCCCGTTCGTGCTCTGTCTCAAAAATAAATAAACATTAAAAAAATAATTAAAAAAATAAAAATAAAAGAATTGAGAATATTTTTTTAATAAGTTCCATAAACTAAAAGAAAACTCAGACAACTAAATTAGGAAAATAATACATGAATATAATAAGATGTTTAACAAAGAAAAAGAAACCATAAACAAAAACAAAAAGAAATCCTCTAACTAGAGTACAATGATTGACTGGAAAATTGAATGGCCAATTGAGAGACTTGATGGAGGGTCACCTGAGTGGTTCAGTCCTTGAGCTTCCAACAATTGATTTCAGCTCAAGTTATGATCCCGGGGTCATGGGACTGAGCCCCTTGTCAGTTTCTGCACTGAGTATGGAGCCTGCATAAGATTCTCTCTCTCCCTCTTCCTCCCCCTCTCCCCCTCTCCCTTGCTCAAGTGATCTCTCTCTAAAATAAAAACAAGAAAAGAAAATGAATTTTTTAAAGAGAACTGATCAAGAAGAATAAATTATTAAACTTGAAAACAAGTCATTTGAAATTAACCATTCAGAAGAAAGAAAGAAAGAAAAGAAAGAAAGAAGAGAAAAAGTGAAAATTTCTACAGAATAGGAAACTGTCATAGTACACAATATAAACATTATACGAGTCTCAGAAGGAAAAGAGAAAATCCATTTAAAGAAAATGACCAAAAGTCCCAAATTGGAGTAAGAACATGAACATCCAAGGATAGGAAGCCGAAAGATTCCGAAGTAGATTTAAGCCAAAGAGGGCTCACTGAAACACAATATAATAAAAAAAAATGTGAAAACACATTTCACAAATGTGAAAACACACAAGGAAGGGAACCCCCATAAAAATATCAGCAGATTTTTCAGTAGGGGACTGGTAGGTCAGGATATAATAGGATGATATGTTTAAAAAATACTCTACCTGAGGGGCACCTGGGTTGCTCAGTTGGTTTAGCGTCTGACTTCCGCTCAGGTCATGATCTCACAGTTCGTGGGTTCGAGCCCCGCATCGGGCTCTGTGCTGATAGCTCGGAGCCTGGAGCCTGCTTTGGATTCTGTGTCTCCTCTCTCTGTTCCTCCCCTGCTCACGCTCTGTCTGTCTCTCTCTCTCTCAAAAATAAAGAGTTAAACAAAATTTAAAAAATACTCTACCTGAGAAACTGCCTTCAGAAATGGAGAGGTAAAAACTCCACTCCAACAACAACAACAACAACAACAACAACAACAAAAGAAAAAAAAAAAGGAAGGAATTAACCATCAGTAGAATTTCTCTATTATAAATGCTAAAGAGAGTTTTTTTAAGACAATATAAAAGTATCCTAATTAACAACATAAAGCGTATGAATATATAAAACTCACTGGTAAAGGTAAATATATAGTCAAATTCTGAATTTTCCAATATTGTAATAACTAACTGTTAACTTTAGTACAAAGTTAAAAGACAAACATTAAAATAACTATAAATATGATAATTTGATAATGAATACACAATATTAAAATTTTAAATTACAACAATTACATCAAATATAAGCAGAAAAAAGTAAAACTGTAGACTTTTTGTGTTTGATCAAATTTAAACTGTAATCAGCCTAAAATAGGGTGCCATAACTATGTTATAGCATATATTATAACTATGTGATATTTTATGTAAGTCTCATGGCAATCAGAAAGGATAAATCTACAATAGACTATATAAAATATAAATGCATATGTGGAAAAGAATCAAAACATATCAGCACAAAAGTGCTGAAATCACAAGTAAAATAAGAGAGAAAGAAATGAAGAAGGGAATTACAAGTGTCAAAACAATTAATAAGATGGTAATAGTAAGTCCTCATCTATAAATAATCACTTTAAACAAAATCTAATAGAATTATCCTATCAAAGACATAGAGTGTCTGAATGGGTAAGCAAAGAACATGAAAAATATATAATTCCTACAAGAGACTCATTAAGTACAACTATAGGCTGATAGTGAAGGGTGGTAAAATATATTCTATATAATGTATAAGCAAAAACAGAGCAGAGGTGACTATGCACATATAAGATAAAATATACTTATTTCAATAACTCATAAGAGACAATAGGAAGAAAAAATTTAATTTATAAATATGTGGAAATTTAAACAACACATTTCTGAACAACCAATTGGTAAAAGAAAAAAAAATAAGACAGAAATGAAATTTTTTGGAAAGAAATAAAAATAGAAACACAACATACCAACGTTTATGAAACAATGACACAAAAGCAGATCTAAGAGGAATGTCCTTTATTAGGAGGAAAAAAACATATCAAACAAGAATGTTAAGGACTCAGATTACTTACTGCACTTAATATTAGTGAGGCATTTAAAATAAAATATCAATATAAGAAATATTTGCCAGTTCTAGTTGAAAAGATGTACAGTAGTAAAACATTTATGCAATTTTGATCAGAAATTTAAATTTCTAAGTAAATTAATTTATCAGGTAACTAAAGATTTTTTTTTTAATTTTTTTTTCAACGTTTATTTATTTTTGGGACAGAGAGAGACAGAGCATGAACGGGGGAGGGGCAGAGAGAGAGGGAGACACAGAATTGGAAACAGGCTCCAGGTTCTGAGCCATCAGCCCAGAGCCTGACGCGGGGCTCGAACTCACGGAGCGCGAGATCGTGACCTGGCTGAAGTCAGACGCTTAACCGACTGCGCCACCCAGGCGCCCCAAGGTAACTAAAGATTATATGCTTAATTTCCTTATCAAATAAGCATTTTGAAGCAAATATAATGATTCTTTATATTACTTTTTAAAAAGTGATGTAAAGTAATTCTTCCATTTTATGTCAAGGAATTATGGCAATTAATATTGTGTAAACTGTCCTCAGCCATTCTGCCCTTTCTTCTTTTGCTACTTCCTGACATTTATAAACAGAAATGCCCCACATTCCAACCATCAACATCTGGTGTTTCATTATCTGGCTCTTAGAGAATGTTTATATCCAATAAAATTATTCAATTGGTAAAAACTCATAATAGGTTCTAAGATCTTTATGCATACCAAAGCCTGCTCTTTAAAATAAGGGATAGGGGTGCCTGGGTGGCTTAGTTGGTTAAACATCTGACTCTTGATTTTGATTCAGGTCATGATCTCATAGTACCTGGGATTGAGCTCCACTTTGGGCTCTGCCCTGTCAGATGTGCTCTGCACTGTCAGAGTTCTCTGCACTCTGCTTAGGATTCTTTCTCCCTCTCTGTCTGCCCCTCCCCCAATCTCGCTCTCTCTCTCCCTCCCTCAAAATAAGTAAAATAAAAATGCTAAAAATACTACAATTAACTAAGGGATTATAAAGGTTCAATTTATTTGACATGATCCCATCTAGTCCTTTTATTTGGTGAAATTTGGAAAATAGATGTACATTTTGATGCTTCAAAACTGACCTGGTCAAAAGCATGGATTAACTTGCACTGCAGATGGGTCAGGTTTAGGGACATATTTAAATTCTAGTATAATTTTTGGCTATAATCAATCAGCAAGTTCACATCTAGATTTCAATGTGATTGTTATTTCTAACAATAGTTAACATTTATGTAAATGTTACACACAGAATCCTGTGATTATTTTTTTTCTTCAAATAATTACAATTCATAGAGTATATATTGGAATACCTGATATTCCAGGTATATGAGCCAGCCTTTTCTTGGATCAGTGATACTGCCTCTTCTTTGATGATCCCTTTTGGCTTAGAATTTTTGTGATATTCCAGTGACAAATCTTGGATAATTAAAATAGGAAAAAATAAAATTGCTGGACAAAGGAATGTAAAATTGTCAACTGAAGGGCAAATGGGAGCATATGCTCCCTTAGTAATGTGCAAAACTTTGACTTCTTCACCTACTTCTTTGTATCATTGAGTATTTAGGAGTCAGGTTAGTAGAACCCACAGAATGATATAAGCACTACATTTTGAATCTAAAGCTATGGGAAAATATGAATAGTAATGGAGTACAGGGTCTCCCCACAGGGATAATATGCCTTGATTTAGGATATGGCTTGTTAATACTGGCTACACCACAGGGACTATGATCCCAACTCACCAATTAAACTTGGAGAGATTCAGTGGAGATTTATGGTCATGAGATCACTTCTTCTGAAAACTAACGAACAAAACAAAACAAAACAAAAAATCTTATTATCCAATTGACCTAAATACCCTCAATAAAATTCTAATAAACCCAACATATAAAATTGTATTTATGTTTCTAGGCTTTTTAAACATTATTTAATCATCACTACATATATTAACCTTCCAACAAAAAATTTGAAAAGGGAAGTTAAAAACTGAAAATTATTATATAAATACAAGAATTAAATTGAAGAAAAAAAACATTGATATTTGGAAGCAAGTAAGAAAAAGAAAGTTCACTCTTGGTCTTGACTCAGATCATAATATCACGATTTGTGAAATTGAGCCCCGCAACAGGCTTTGTGCTGGAGCCTGGTTGGGATTCTCTCTCTCCTTCTCTCTCTGCCCTTCCCCCACTCTCTTTCTCTCTCTGTCTCTCTCAAAATAAATAAATAAACTTAAAAAAACAAAGTTCACATGAAGGAAAATATATTCAAAACTTAAAAATTATATTGAATCAAGATAAAAGAAAAATAGTATTTGTTTTGTCTGGGACTATGATTCCATTTGAGTTTTTCTGTAAATACATGAAATAATTTTGGAAGTTTTTACAAAAACAGCAAATGCACCTTTATGGAATAATTATGTATCCATTATAGTCATTATTTCTATAAGAATTGTAAATATAAAGATTAATCAAATGTCAAGAGACTTTTTTGAAAGAGGGATGTGAAATCAATCTTTTACATTTATATATTTTATTATTATAATAAAATGCATGCAACATAAAATTTATCACTTGAACCATTTTTGAGGAGGCTTTTGAAACCAATTCCCTGTCTTTTCATTGCTGTTGTTAAAGTATAGTTGACATGCAATGTTACATTAGTTTAAGCTAGATATATAGTGATTTGAAAATTCTATGCATTACACAATGCTTACCAGGATTCGTGTAGTTACCATCTGTTACCATACAAAGTTATTACACTACTGTTATCTATAACCCCTATGCTGTACTTTACACCCCCATAATTTATTTTTATTATAACAGGAAGTTTACATCTCTTAATCCCCTCCACCTGTTTCACCCATCCTCCATCTCCTTTCTTCAGGGAAACACCAATTTCTTTTCTGTATTTATAAATGCTAAATAATCCTGTATTTTCTATGTCTTTATTTCTTTTGTTTGTTTTTTCAAGATTCCACATATAAGTGAAATCATATGACATTTGTCTTTCCCAGTCATACTTATTGCATGCACCTTGCATAATACCTTCAAGATCCATCCATGTTGTTATGAATGACAAGAATTCATAAGATTTATGTTTTATGACCGAATAATGTTACGTTGTGTGTGTGTGTGTGTGTGTGTGTGTGTGAGAGAGAGAGAGAGAGAGAGAGAGAATCATACTTTATTTTTCCACTTATCTATTGACAGATATGTACATTGCTTACATAATTTGGCTATCATAAGTAATGCTACAATAAACATGTAAGTGAATATAGGTTTAAATTAGTGTTTTGGATTTCTTTGGCTAAATTCCAGTAGTGGAAATACTGGATTATTTGGTATTTCCATTTAAAATTTTTGAGGCATTGTCATACTGTTTCTGTAGTTGTTGCACCAATTTACATTCCCACCAACAGTGAATAAGTGTTTAATTTTCTTCACATCATTGCCAGAACTTTTTATTCCTTGGCTTTTGGTACCAGCCAATTGGATTAATGTGAGGTATATTGTGGTTTGGATTTGCATTTCCCTAATGATGAGTGATATCGAGCATCTTTTCATCTGTATGTTACCTATCTGTATGTCTTCTTTGGAAAAATGTCTATTAGTCGTCCGCTCGTTTTTAATGAGTTTATTTCTTTTTTAATGTTGAGCTGTATAAATTCTTTATATATTTTGGATGTTACACCTTATTGTATACATGATTTGCAAAAATCTTCTCCCATTCAATGGGTTGCCTTTTCATTGTGTTGATGGTTTCCTCTACTCTGCAAAAGTGGCTTTTTATCTGTTTTTTGTTTCTCTTGCTTCAGGAAGCATTCATAAATATATTGCTAAGGCTGATGTCTAAGAGATTACAGCCTATGTTTATTTTAAGACTTTTATGGTCCTTAATCCACTTTGAATTCATTTTAGTGTAAGAAAATAGTCAGGTTTTATTCTTTTGGATTTAGCTGGACAGTTTTCCCAACACCATTTATAGAAAAGACTATTTCCTCCATTCTCTATTCTTGCTTCCTTTATTATAGATTAATTGACCATAGAGATGTGGAGTTATTTCTTGGATCTGTATATTGTTCTATTGATTATATGTCTATTTTTTGTGCCACTGCCATATTGTTCTCATTGTAGTATATCTTCAAATATGGGATTGTGATACTCCAAAGTTTTTCTTCTTTGTCCAGATTTCTCTGGCTACCTGAGGTCTTTAGTGGCTCCATGGAAATTTGAGAATTAGTTGTTCCAGTTCTGTGACAAGAACAATTGAAGAGGATTGCTTTGGGTACTGTGGACATTTTAAAAATACTGATTCTTCTAGTCATTGAAAACAAAATATATATCCATTTGTTCATTTTATCTTCAATTTCATTCAGCAATTCATCATGTTTCAGAGTATAAGTCTTTCAGTTTATTATTGAATTTATTCCTAGGTAATTTTTGGTGAAATTGTAAATGTGATTGGTTTCTTGATTTCTCTTTCTGCTACTTTGTTATTAGTATTTAGAAATAAAACATATTTATGTATATAAATTTTACATTCTGAACCTTACTGAATTCATTCATCTGTTCTAATAGATTTTTGGTGGAGTCTTTAGGGTTTTTCATACGTATAATCATGTCATCTTCATATACTGACAGTTTTACTTCTTCCTTACCAATCTGGATGCTTTCTATTTCTTTTCCTTGTTGACTGCTGTGGCTAGAACTTCCAGGATTGTGTTTAATGAAAGGGGTGAAAGTGGGCACTTTTGTGTTTCCTGATCTGAGAGGAAAAGATCTTAGTTTTTCACCATTAAGTATGGTGTTAGCCATCAGTTTTTCAAATGTGGCCTATATTATATTGAGACATGTTCCTCTAAATTAATTTTAAGAGTTTTTAATGAATGAATGCTGTCCCATCAAGATTCTTATTTTGAGCTCCAGATGGGTTGCCTTTGAGTAGTAAAAGCCTGTACTTTAGGGAGGCAAGGGGAAGGGGAAGGAGAAGTTTTAACCAATCTGGAGGGTTTCTGATGAGGGTTCTCCATGCCCCAATGTATGAGATTTGATCTTTGTGCCTAGAAAAGACAATATCATGAACCTTATATACCAAAGTGAGGTCAAATGTCCCCTGTGGAGGCCATTCGACCTGAAAGCTGGTCCATTCTACCTTGCAGAGAGTTTGAAGGACTGGCTTCTTAATGTGGAGGCCAAAAACTGAGGCAGCTCTCCTATAATCCTGGAAATGGGTTAGTATGAGACTCAGAGGGGTGGGGGTACTCTGATTTTGACCCATGACAAAGATAGGCAGAACTGATGAGGACACACAGTCAACAGGAACAAGACAAGACACGAAGAAAACACAAGTTTGAGATCTCAAGGCCAGTAGGCCATGGCAGCCACCTGAAAATAGGATCCTTCTTGACAAAAACCAAACCGAATGGGGTCCACTGGCCTCCTGGTAGGATCCCTGACTCTGGGTCTATAGCCGCATCTGGCAGACCCTCCTGAGTCATTCAAATGGTGCGCCCCAAGAATTCCTTACTTCTCCCAATCCTGAGCCTTCACCCAGGGGTCCACAGAGCAATCCAAGGAAATGGCCCTGTTTCAGACCTTTAACTTTTCCGGCCAATGCACCAAATGTTGCATCCACACGACTCCTGAAACAGAATGCCAAGGGTACCAGTGACAGTCAAAACAAAGTTTATTACAAGGAGAGGCAAGGCCGACGGATCGGGACCAACAGTCTTGAAAAGAATGCGGCCCCGAACAGCCAGGGTACAGAGTTTTTATAGCCCATCACATCGTTTTATATCACCTGGGAACAGAACAAAGAAACAGTTCCCAGACGAGTTAGAAACAGTTGCCAGATGATTTAGAAACAGTTGCCTAATGAGGTGTTTATTTTAGATTTTCTGCCTCTAAGTTGCAACCAGTGGATCTCCTTGACCCTGCCTCTGATGCTCTTTTCTTTGAACTTTTGTTTCCTTAATTGGTGAAGCCTAATTTACAAGAGTATGAAGCCTAATTTACAAGAGTAAAGCAAGGCTGTTCTCTCTTAACCTTCAGTGTCAACACAAAGCTGTTATTTTTCAAGCTAAGCCTTAGTCCTACCCTACAATTTAACCCTTACAGTATAATAATAATTTTAAACTTTTTGTCATGTAGATACTTACCTCAATCTCACTGAGTATATTTTCTAAAGTTTCTCTTTTTCTTTCTTTTGGAGAATATTCCTGTGTCCCCAATTTGTTTGATTTTATGCATTTATTTGTCCAAATTAGGTGAAAGTTACTTCCCTTAATGTTGAAAGAGTGTTCCTATATAGGAACATTCTATGTGTAGGCCA
Source organism: Herpailurus yagouaroundi (assembly GCF_014898765.1). Lineage (NCBI taxonomy): Eukaryota > Metazoa > Chordata > Mammalia > Carnivora > Felidae > Herpailurus > Herpailurus yagouaroundi. Next base: position 1,934,697 of record NW_024412783.1, read on the forward strand.
CCTGTGCCTGGCAGTTTTGGCAGATGGAGCTGTAGCAAGTTTGGGCTGTGGGCCCCTAAGCACTCTGCAATGGGACCACTCTGGTTGGATGTCTGGAGCTCCAGTTAGTGTGGGCCAGTTGTTTCTGGGCTACTCTGCACAGAACTTTGCCCTGTAAGGACAGAAGGAGCTAACACACATCAAGGTAGGGTGTTCCCAATGTGTTCCACACAGACTGTGCCCTGGTGAGATGGTTGCAGATGAAGTAGGTGCATGCCAGTTTTCCCATGGTGATCCTTGCAAAGGTAGCCTGGTGAGTGCCTGAAGATAAAGCATACATGTATCATGGTGTCCTCAGGTGATGGCTCATGGTTCATCGTCCTGATGTGTTCCATGCAACAGATGTCCTAAAAGCACAGTTGGAGTAGACAAAGTTAGGGATAACAGGGTGATTTATGCAGAGAGTACCCTAGCAGGATGGATTGAGCTGGAACAAGCATGGAGTGGATGTCTTCGTATGCAATGGACTTGTGCTGCTTTGGCAAGATATCCTGAGCTGTAGTTAGTGCAGGCTGTGTGTCCTGGTTGTGCCAATCTGGGACCACCTTGGTAGGAGAGCTGGAGCTGATTCTGGGCTTGCTGAGGGATTAAGACAAGAACAGTGCTCAGACCCTGCTACTATGTGAACCATAAAGGTGGAGGGAGAACATAAGTAGTGCCATTTGCCAAATTCTTGGACCCCATAGAGAGTTTCAGCAGTTTCCCCACCATTTTACAGAAGCTCCAGGGTCAGTGAATGTATATTCTTCATTTCTAGTCTAGTTTCCCTTTAAACTCGGGCTTTTTTGTGCCTCAAGACAAGTGAATTTATACTTTTTTTTCAGTGTTACCCCTACTAGTGCAGTTTTCAACATCAAAGTTAGGGTAACCATCATTATGGTTACTCCATCTCTCTGGCCATTCTCTATGTGATTCCTTTATCCCTTGTTGTGAAGGAGCTGTACAATCAGCCCTCAGTTTTTCTTTAGGAGAAACTGCTCTAAATATAGGTGTAGATTTTGTGTATCCATGGGGTGTGAGTTCAGGTGTTTCCTACACTGCAACCTTATACCCTCCACATTAAAAGTAATTGTATAATTCAGTGGTATTAACTACATGCATATTGTGCAAATCATAAATACCATCCATCTCCAGAATTTATTCCATCTAGTAAAATTCAAATTACAGACATTAAACATTATATTCTCTTTCAACGCCCTAGAAACCACCATTATACTTTATTTTTTATGTAAATTTAACTAGTTTAACTATTGTATATAAGTGGTATTAAACAGTATTTGTCATATTGTGACTGTACTGTTTCATTTAGCATAATGTCCTCAAGGTACATCAATGTTATAGTGTGTATTTACTAAGTAATTCTTACTTTTAATGTCATGGGAGAGCCTTAGCCTTTATAACAGAAATGGAGGGCCAGGTACTTCTCATTAGTAAAGGTCTTCTGAATGGATGAGCAAAATATGAAGTGTCATGTTTATGAAAACAAAAACCTGACTACACCAGAGGAATCCAGAAAGACTAGCATAAAGAGCACTATAAAAATGGTCCCTTCTCAGAGGCGTAACCCTGAAATCACCAAAGCAGGCCCTTCAGCAAATACATTTTTAGTCAGGCTATTTAACATATTTGTAAAATATGTTATAATAAAACTTCATTGAGATTTTAAAAAATTAGTGATTATTTATTTATTTATTTATTTATTTTGAGAGAGAGAGAAGGAGAAAGAGAGAGAGCACAAGTGGGGGAGGGGAAGAAATAGAGAATCCCAAGAAGTCCCCATGTTGCCAGCACAGGCCCGATGGGGGGCCCAATCCCACAAATTATGAAATCATGACCTGAGCAGAAATCAAGAGTCAGATATTAACAGACTGAGTCACCCAGATGCCCCAAGGATTTGTTTAAAGTTTATTTATTTATTTTGAGAGAGACAGAGAGGGTACAAGTAGGCCCAAGTGTGGGAGAGAGAGACAGAGAGAGAGAATCCCAAGCAGACTCCACGCTGCCAGTGTGTAGCCCAACATGAGGCTTGAACTCATGAACCATGAGATCGTGACCTGAGCTGAAATCAAAAGTCAGACACAACCTACTGAGCCACCCAGGTACCCCCAAATTTTTATATTTAATATTTGGTATCTTAAGTTCTCAGGAAAAACAATAATGCAAATGTAAATAAATGACCAGAATGATTGACATTATGAGTAATTTCAAATCAATGGCTTCACTACATTTGAAGAAATTTTGGTATCTTAATGATAGTACTAAATTTCATAATAAAAGATGGAACTTGCTTCATATAATATACATTTATTATATATTTTGCAGCATTTTTTACCTTGCCTCTAAGCTTTAATTTGATGATCCTTATTGATATATAATTGGCATAAGACTGTAAATTTAGGGTAAAAACATAATGATTTATTACATGTATATATTGTAAGATGATTACAATAGGGTTAGTTAACACTTCTACCACCTCATTTATTTATCATTTTTCATGTTTAAAATGAGAACGTTTAAGTTCTACTATCTTAGCCAATTTCAAATATATAATATGGTATTGTTAACTAGAGTCACCATGGTATGCATTATATCTAGAATAGGAGTGGAAACTTGTACATTTTGACTAATATCTCATTTCTCCTACACCCAAGTCCTTGATAACCATCACTCTCCTCTGTTTCTGTGAGTCTAACCTTTTTTAGATTCCACTTGTGTAATATCATACAATACTTGTTTTTCCCTATCAGACTTAGCATAATGCTTTCAGGATCCATTCATATTGTAACAAGTGGCAGAATCTATTTCTTTCTCATGGCTGTATGTCATTCCATTGTATGTACCTATATCAATCTTTCTAAACCAATAATTACACTGATGGATATTTTAATTGTTTTCATATTGTGGCTATTAAAATTATTATTGCAATGAACATGATAATGCAAATATTTCTTTGATATCCTAATTTTACTTATATTGTATGGGATGATGGATCATATGCTAGGTCAGTTTTAATTAGTCAAAGAACCTACAAACTATTTTCTATAATGGCTTTACCAATTCACAATGGGCTTCCATTGCTCCAAAATCTAGATGACATTTGTTATCTTTTGTCTTTTGATGATAGCCATCTAATGGATGTGAGTTGATATTGTGGTTTTAATTTTCACGTCCATAAAATTAGAGAAGTTGAATAACTTTCCATGTACCTGTTGCCATTTGTATGCCTTATTTGGGGGGGGGGTGAGTCTATTCAGTTCCTCTGCTTATTTTAAATTGGATTATTTAATGTTTTTCTATTGAATTTTATGGCTTCTTTTTATATTTTGGATATTAATCCCTTATCAAATATATAATTATAAATATTGTCTCCAATCCATAGGTTGCATTTCATTTGTTGATAACTACGTTTGTTGTGCAGCAGCTTTAGTTTGATATACTCCCACTGGTTTAAATTTGCCTCTGATGTTAATCCAAAGCCAATGCCGAGACCAATGTCAAGGACCTTATTCACTATATTTTCTTTTTGGAGTTTTAGGGTTTGAAGATCTAGATTCAATTCCTTAATCCATTATGAGTTGTTTTTATGCATGGTGTATTATGGTGGTCCAGTTTGCATTCTTTGCATATGTCTATCCAGTTTTCCCAATACTATTTATTTAAGAGATGATAATTTTCACATTGTATATTCTTGGCTTTTAGTTATAAATGTATTGACCACACATGAGTGGTTTTATTTTGGGAATCCCTATTCTGTTCCATTGATCTAAATTTCTGTTTATATGCCACCACCATATTATTCTGATTACTATAGCTTTGTAATATACTTTGAAATCAGGTGTGTGATGCCTCCATATTTTTTCATCTTCAGATTTCTTTGGATATTTAGGGTCTTTTGTATCTCTGCATACACTTAAGGATGTTTTATTCCATTTGTTTGAAAAAGGACGTTGGAATTTTGAAAGAGATTTTATTTAATCACTAAATATCTTGAGTAATATGGAAAAATTTACAATGTTAACCCTTTTATCAATAAAACCAAAAGTAGTTCTTTAAAGGTTAAACAAATTGATAAAACTTTAGTCAGAGTAATCGAAGCATCAAAGAGAGAGGGAAAGAATGGACCCAAATAAATAGAATCAGAAATGAATGAGAAAAATAACATCTGACACCATTGAAATACAAAGGGCTGTAAAACCATATGACAACATATATGCCAACAATGTGAGCAAAATCTTAGAAATAGATGAATTACTAGAAACATACAAATTTCCAAAACTGAATCAGAAAGACATAGAAAATCTGAGTGGACCAATTACTAGTAAAAAAATTAAATAAAATAAGTCATTTATCAAAAAAACTACCAAAACATAAGTGTCTGAGACCAGATGGATTCACATGCTAATTTTGCAGAATATTTTAGGAGATAATACCTATTCTCAAACTATTCCAAAAAACAGAAGAGGAAAGAAAGCTTCCAGATATACTCTATAATGCCAGCATTACCCTGATACTAAAACCATGCAAAGACACCACACACACACACACACACACACACACACACACACACACAAGACAATAAAGCTGATGGAAATAGATGTAAAAATTCTCAACAAAGTATTATCAAACTACATTCAAAAATGCATTAAAAACATCATTTACCATGATTAAGTGGGATTTATCCCAAGAATCCAGGATGGTTCAACATTTGTGAATTTTTAATTAACATAATATACTTCATTAACAAAACGAAGGATAAAAATTATGTGATCATCTCAATAGATGCACAAAAAGCATTTGACAAAATTTATCATCTATTTGTTATGAAAACCGACAAGAAAGTAGGATCAGAAAAACATACCTCAACATAATAAAGGCCACATATGAAACACCGACAACTAATATACTCAGTAGTGACAAACTGGTGTTTTCCTTTTTGTCAGGATCAGGAACAAGACAAGATGTCTACTCTCACTAATTTTATTCAATCATAGTACTAGAAGTCTTAGTCAAAGCAGTTAGACAACAACAACAGAAAAGTCATCCATATTGGTAAAGAAGAATTTAACTGTCATTATTTGCAAATAGCATGACACTATATACATAACAAACTCTGAAGAATGCCCCCTAAAACTATCAGAAATAATAAATGAATTCAGCAAATTTGCAGTATAAAAAATTAATACCTAGAAATCTGTAGCATTCTATATCATATATTTGTCCTTCTCAGTCTGACTTACCTTTATCCATGTTGTAGCAAAAGGCAAGAGCTCATCTTTTGGATAAATACCCAGTAGTAGAATTATAGAATTATATGGCATTTATATTTTTAAGTTTTTGAGGAACATCCATACTGTTTTCCACAATGACTGTACCAATTTAAATTAATGAAATTGTTTCCTTAATTTGTCTTTCTGTTAAATTGTATATATTATTATAACTTATTTTTGTATATTTATTTTATATCCTGAAACTTCACTTAATTTATTAGTTTCGTAGTGTTATTTTAAGGAAATTTAGGGTGTTCTATATGTAGTGTAATGTCACCTGCAAATAGAGACAATTTTACATACTACGTTGGCTAAAACTTGTGAAGGTAGACATTCTTGTCTTGTCTCTAATCATAGAGGAAAAGTTCAAAATTTTTCATCATTGAATATTATGTAACCTATGGGCTTGTCCTGTCTGGTATACATTATGTTTTAGGAGATAATATATAACCTTCTATAACCATTTTTCAAGCTTTTATTTATTTTTGTTTTTTGTTTTTGTTGTTTTTTTTTTTTCAACGTTTATTTATTTTGGGACAGAGAGAGACAGAGCATGAACGGGGGAGGGGCAGAGAGAGAGGGAGACACAGAATCGGAAACAGGCTCCAGGCTCTGAGCCATCAGCCCAGAGCCTGACGCGGGGCTCGAACTCACGGAGCGCGAGATCGTGACCTGGCTGAAGTCGGAAGCTTAACCGACTGCGCCACCCAGGCACCCCTTCAAATGATTTTCTAACATCTATTAAGATAATCATGTGATTTTTTAAACTTGTATTCTATTAATATGGTATATCACATTTGTTGATTTGTATCATTGCTTTCCAGAGATAAATCTTTCTTATCGTGTTATATTTAATATGTTTAAAAAATGTTTTTATCATTTATTTATTTTTGAGAGACAGGGAGAGACAGAGTGTGAGAGGGAGAGGAGCAGAGATAAAGGAAGACACAGAATCCAAAACAGGATCCAGGCTCTGAGCTGTCAGCACAGAGCCCGGCTTGAATTCACAAACTGTGAGATCATAACCTGAGTTGAAGTTGGATGCTTAACTGACTGAGCCACCCAGGGGTCCCTAATATATTTTATGGCATATGTTTAATATGCTATAGAAATTGTTTTGCTAATATTCTCTTAATTTATTTTTTAAAAAAAATTACATCTAAATTAGTTAGCATATAGTGCAACAATGATTTCAGGAGTAGATTCCTTAGTGCCCCTTACCCATTTAGCCCATCCCCCCTTCCACAACGCCTCCAGTAACCCTCTGTTTGTTCTCCATATTTTTGAGTCTCTTATGTTTTGTCCCCTTCCCTGTTTTTATATTATTTTTGTTTCCCTTCCCTTGTGTTCATCTCTTTTTTCTCTTAAAGTCCTCATATGAGTAGAGTCATATATTTGTCTTTCTCTGACTAATTTCACTTGCTAATATTTTCTTGAGAATTTATGCATCTATATCCGTGATGGATGTATATCTATAGTTTCCATAGAGGGTTTTTATCTGGTTATGGTGTAATGCTAATGCTGCTCTTAAAAAATAATTTTTGAGTTATTTCTTTCTCTTTTATTCTTCAATTAGTTTGAGTGAAACTGATTTTAATTTTTCTTAAAGTGTTTGGCAGAATTCACCAGTGAAGAAATCAGGACTTTTCTTTATTGGGATGCTTTTGATTATAATTTAATTCCTTACTTCTAATTGCTTGTTCTATTTTTATTTTTTTTTATAATTCAGTATTGGAATTTAACATTTCTTCTAAGACTTCCAATTTGTAATATTGTTCATACTAGTCTCATAATTCTTCTCCTGTGACCTATTTTAATGCCCCCTCTTTGGTTTACAATTGATTTATTTGATTTCTCCCAATTTTATACTTGGGTGTTATAGCTAAAGTGTTACCTATCTATTTTGTCTTTGTTAAAATCTAACTTTCAGTTCAATTTATCATTTGAACTGAAAAATTAAAAACTGACCTTTTTAATTTTATTTAATTTTAATTATTTAATTTATTTTAGTTATTTTAATTCAAATTACTTAATGTATAGTGTAGTATTGGTTTTAGGAGTGGAATTTAATGATTCATCACTTACAAATAACACCCAGTGCTAATCCTAGCAAGTGCCCTTCTTAATGTCCATCACGCATTTGGCCCATCCCCCACCCTCTAACCCTCCAGCAACCCTTAGTTTGTTCTCTGTATTTAAGAGTCTCTTATGATTTGTCTCCATCTTTTTATTTTTCTTTTCCTTGCCCTATGCTCTTCTCTTTTGTTTCTTAAATCACATATATGAGATAAATCATATGGTATTTGTGTTTTTCTGACTGATTTATTTCATTTAGCATAATACCTTCGAGTTCCATCCATGTGATTGCAAATGGTAGGATTTTATTCATTTTTGATTGCTGAATAATATTACATTGTAGACATATGACACATTATATTTACACATTAATCAATATGGACATTTGGGCTCTTTCCATAATTTGGCTAATATTGGTAGTGTTTCCATAAACATTGGGGTGCATGTGCCCTTTTGAATCAACATTTTTGTATCCTTTGTATACAATTGCTAAGTCATAGGTTAGCTCTATTTTTTTTAGTTTTTGAGAAACTTCCACATAGTTTTCCAGATTAACTGCACCCGTTTGCATGCCAACCAGCAATGCAAAAGTGTTCCTCTTTCTCCATATGCTTGTCAACATCTATTGTTTTGGGATTTGTTGATTTTAGCCATTCAGAGGATGTGAGTTTTAATTTCTATTTGGTTTGTATCATCATGGTTTTGATTTGTACTTCCCTGATGATGAATGATGTTTAGAATCTTTTCATGTATCTGTTAGCCATCTGAATGTCTTTGGAAAAGTGTCTGTACATGTCCTCTGACTATTTCTTCACTGGATAATTTGTTTTTGGGGTGTTCATTTTGATAAGTTTTATATCAATTTTGGATACTAACAAATTATCTGAGGTCATTTCCAAATATCTGCTTCCATTCCATCAGTTGCCTTTTAATTTTCTTGATTGTTTCCTTTGCTCTGCAGAAGCTTTTTATCTTGAGGAGGTACCAATAGTTCATTTTTGCTTTTGCTTACTTCGTCTCAAGAGACATGTCTAGTAAGAAGTTGCTGTGGCCAAGGTGAACAAGGTTACTGCCTATTTTCTCCTCTAGGATTTTGATGCTCTCCTGTCTCACATTTAGGTCCTTCATCCATTTGGAATTAATGTATGTGTATGGTGTAAGAAAGTGTTCCAATCATTCTTCATGTCACTGTCCAGTTTTCCCAACACCGTTTGCTGAAGGCACTGTCTTCTTTCCTTTGGATATTCTTTCCTACTTTGCCAAAGATTAGTTGGCCATATATTTGCAAGTCCTTGACTTCTCTATTATGTCCCATTGACAGAATTGTTTTATATGAATGAATAGTTTTTCATTTCTTTGTGTCTTCTTCAAATTCTTTCATATGCTGTCTATACTTTTCAGTATATGGATCTTTACTTCTTTAGTTCAGTTTATTTCTAAACATGGATTTTGGTGCAATTGTAAATGGGATTGATTCTTTGATTTCTATTCCTGTTGTTTCATTATTGACACATAGAACTGCAACCAATTTCTGTACATTGATTTTATATCCTGTGACTTTGATGAATTCATATATCAGTTGTAGCAGTTTTATGATGGACCCTTTTGGGTTTTCCACATAAATTATCATGTCATCTGTGAAGAGTGAACATTTGACTTTTTCCTTGCCAATTTATATGCCTTTTGTTTTTGTTTTCATTTTCTGATTGCTGAGGCTAGGGCTTCCCGTACTATGTTGAACAACAATGTTGAGAGTGTACATCCCTCTGATGTTCCTGACCTTAAGGTGAGAGCTATCAGTTTTTTCCAATTAAAGATGATATTAGCTGTGGGTCTTTCATATACGACCTTTATGATGTTGAGGTATTCCTCTATACCTACTTTATTAAGGGTTTTTTTCTCGTTTATTAAGATATTTTTTTCAAATGCTTTTTCTGCACCTATTGACAAGATCATATAATTCTTATATTTTCTTTCATTAATGTGGTGTATCACATTAATTGATTTGTGAATAATAAACCAGCCCTGCAAGCCAGGAATAAATGCCATTGTGAAAAATTATTTTAATCATGACATAGTGCCCATCTTCATCTCTTATTACACCATTTGTTTTAAAATCTAATTTGTCTGTTATAAGGATAGCTACTCCAGCTACTTTTGTGATCTCCATTACTACGATATATGGTTCTTCATCCCCTCACTTTCAATCCACAGATGTCTTTAGGTTTAAAATTAGTCTCTTATAGTATCTTATGCTTTTTTGTTCGTTTGTTTTGTTTTGTTTTCTATGCTGATACCTTATGTCTTTCGATGGGAGCATTTAGTGCATTTACATTCAGTGATTATTTAAAGATATTAATTTAATGTCATTTTATTACCCATATAATTGATGTTTCTGGTGATGTTTTCTGGTTCTTTCTGGTCTTTGTTGCTTTGGTCACCGTTTTTTTTCTCTCAGAGTGCCCCTTAAAATTTTTGCAAGCCTGGTTTAATGGTCATGAACTCCTTTAGTTTTTGTTTGTCTGGGAAACTCTTTATCTCTCCTATTCTAAATGGCAGCCTTGCTGGATAAAGAAGTATTGCCTGCAAATTTTTCTCATTCAGAACTTTGAGTATTTCCTGTCATTCCCTTTTGGTCTGCCATGTTTCAGTGGACAGGTCTGATGCTAACATTATGTGCCTACTCTTTTAGGACCTTTGTCCCTAGCTGTTTTCAGAATTTTATCTTTATCAATGTATTTTCCAAGTATCACTATGATATGTCATGATGTTGACTGTTTTTTTTTTTTTTTTTGAACGAACTCTGTGATTCTTGGACTTAAACGCCTGTTTCCTTCCCCAAATCAGGGAAGTTCTCCTCTAAAATCTATTCAAATAAGTCTTCTGTCCTTTTTCCACTCTTCTGCTTCTGAGATTCCTATAATCAGATATTGTTTCATTTGATGGAATCAATAAGTTCCTTATGTATCCCCTCATGATCTAATAGTGTCCTTTCCCTCTTCTTTTCAGCTTCATACAATTTTATCTTGTATATCACCTATTCTCTCCTAAGCTTCTTCAATCCTTGATGTTACTGTGCCTAGTTGGTTTTGCATCTCAGTTATAGCATTTTTTATTTCAGCCTGACTAGTGTTTAGATCTTTGATCTCTGCAACAAGGGTTTCTCTGATGTCTTCTATGCTTTTTCAAGCCCAGCTAGGACTGTTGTTCTAAATTCTTGTTCAGATATATTACTTACATCTGTTGTGAACAAGCTCCTGGATGTAATTTCTTCTTGGCCTTTCTTTTGGGGAAAATTCTTCCATTATGTCATTTTGACTAAGTTACTGTTTTTTGTGTGTTTTAACACTTGCTATATTTTCTGCACCTGGAAATGCTACTATATTAAAAAGAGGTCATACACTGTCCAGGGCCTGGAACTTCAGAAATTGTTTCTGGCATATGGAGTGTGCACTCTGTTGTTGAATTTTGGCTGTTCTCTCTCACTGTAAGTCCTCTGCAGTGGTCCTTGATTGTAGTAGGGAGTGTTTGGAACTTTTACTAGGTGTTCTTTGATTTTTGTTGTTGTTGCTGTTGTAGAATAAGCCTGGGGGGAAAGGGAGAAAAAGATCTAATCCCAAAAAAGAGAAAAGGAAAAACAAAAACACAACAAAAAAAGAGAATAAAAACTATAAGGCTAATTCCAAAGAAAAATAAAGAAAAAAAAAGAAAAGAAAAAAGGAAGACTAATCAAAAGAGAAAAAAAGAAGAAAAAAACAGAAAGAGAGAAAACAGGGAGAGAGAAAAGTAAATTAAAAAAGAAAACAAATAAGAAACTATGAGCTTGATACTAAAAGAAAAAAAAAAGGAAAAAGAAAAGAAAAAAGAAAAAATATATATATAAACCTGGGTCTATTTCCATCAAAACTGCAGGTGTCATTTTGAAGCACTCAACTTTTAGTACAGTTGATGCATGTGGGGTGCTGCCTGTGCTAGTTTTCTGAAGGAGAAGCCTGCTGAGTTGGCCCAGAGTAAATCTTAGCTCAGTAAATAAGGAGTTGGCAAGCATTAGGGGCCAGGATTTGATGTAAGCCAGTCCTGCTTCCACTGGGAGCCACTGTTTTGCTCTCTGAAGTCTTGCCATGTTGGTGTTGTGGGGAAAATGGTGTCACCCCAAACTCTTGTCCCTGGGAAAGGCATCTCACATCCCCACTGTTCAGGAAACTCTCACAGAATAGTAATGGCACTCAGCTTGCCCTATGCCACAGATCTCCTGTGTTCTTTCTTTGGTGCATGGCTGGGATTCAAAAGCCAAAGACTTAAAGGGCTTGTCACTGTGCAGACCCCCCACCCATCCTCTGGAGTAGAGTTTCTCCACATTGTCTGAAGTTTTTTTCTCCCAGAATAACAGTCCCATGCCTGCACCCTGCATAGAATCTATGGTGTAGCACCAGTAAAAGCAGCAATAAGGTTTTATTCCTTCTGGGTTCCTTTCTGTCCCCCGCTGATGAAAGGCCTCTCACTGCTACCTACAGGGTCTTTTGTGTTTGGAGAGGCAATATATCCTTTTCCAAAAGTACTCCAGGATGGGGAATGTTCTTTTCCGGTGTGCCCTGGAGATCTCTACACCACACTATATACTCTGGGACCAGCTCCCTCCTCCCCATGAGTGTGCACCACAACTCCACTCTGGAGAAAGATACATACTTTCTCAAACCTTAGAGTTTGAGCTCCAAATGCTGTTTGCAAAAAAAATAATCTGTAACCTTCTGTACTTCTAGCCCCATAGTCCGTGGTCTAGAGAGCTTTTCCTCTTTTTCTCTTGTGGAAACTTGATGCCACACTCACTCATTCCTCTCTCTTTCTCTCCCTTTTGTGTCTCCACAAAAAGTGTTCTCTCCCCTCCACAGCACTGCAGTTTTTTTTCTCACCCAATTCAATGCCACACACCTTACACCTGCCAAACTGTTTCAATCCAGCCTTGGAGTTCCTTCTGCCACTCTGCAGAGTGATTTCCTCAATGTTCCAAGTTATCTGACCTCAATACAGCTGTGTTTGAGGGATGAGGAAATCTCAGGGTCCACCTACTTCTCCTTAATCTTAATTCCTCCCTCTAAATTTCCCTTTTAATACACAATCTTTTATTTGTTTTTTTTTTTTAATTTTATTCATTTATTTTGAGAGAGAGACAGAGAGAGAGAGAGAGAGAGCAAGTGGGGCAGGGGAGAGAGAGAATGAGAGAGAGAAAGAATCCTAAGTAGGCTCTGGATAAGTAGTGTGGAGCTCAATGTGAAACTCAAACTCATGAACTGTGAGATCATGACCTGAGCTGATGTCAGAGGTTTAACTGATGAGCCACCCAGGCACCCCAACACAATGTTTTGCTTTGTTGTTTAAATATTTATTTGAGAGAGAGAGAGAGAGAGAGAGAGAGAGAGAGAGAATCCCAAGTAGGCTCTGCATGGTCAGCACAGATCCTGATGCCAGACTCTGTCTCATGAACCATGAATTGTGACCTCAGCCAAAATCAAGAATCAGTTGCTTAACTGAGCCACCCAGACACTCCAACACAATGGTTTGTAAAGGATATATTGTTTAATTTCCATATTTTTGTATATTTCCAATTTTCTCCTACTTAGGTCTAGTTTTACACCATGTGGTTGGAAATGATACTTGGCATATTTCAATCTACTAAATTTTCTAAGATTTATTTTGTAACTTAAAATATTGTTAATTTGACAATATTCTTTGCACACTTGAATATAATTAATATTCTAGAGTTGTTTATGGAATTTTCTATATATGTGTAGTAGGTTTTTGTTATAAATCATGGTTCAAGTCCAATATATATATTTTTTTTACAGATTTTATGTGTTGATGATCTATCCGTTGTTAGTTTGTGGTTCAGAGCCCCTACTATTATTTTACTTTTATCAGTTTTTTTCCTTCAGTTACTTAGTAACTAATATATATTAGTGATCAGATTTGGTGCATAAGCGTTTCTGATTATCATACCCACATGATTAATTACTATATAATGTCTTCACCTCTTTTAATAGTTTTTGGCTTACAGCCTATGTTGTTTAATATAAGTATTTTTATTTCTACTCTTTGGGTTACTGCACTTTTTTGGAATATGCACTTTTATGGAATATGTTTTTCTGTTCCTTTACTTTGAGACTATTATGTTCTTAAAACTTTAGCCAGTCTCTTGTAGGCAGCATGTAGTTCTATTTGGTTTTGTTTTCATCCATTCAGATATTTTATGACTTTTGATTGGAAAATTTAATCCATTTCTATTTATTTTAAAAATTATTAATAAGTAAGACCTTAAAAATACCATTTTATTTATTGTTTTCTGGAATTCTTTTATTAGTTTTCTTCTTAATTTTCATCTCTCTTGCTATCTTCTCTGTAAGTCAATGATTTTCCATAGTGATATATTTTAATTTTATTCTCTTTCTATTTTTTGTATCTAATGTAGGTGTTTATTTTGTGGTTACCATTTTTAAAATACTCATGAGTCTATTTCAAATTAATGATTTCAATCACTTACAAAGCTTTATCTTTTTACTTTTATATTTCTGTCATAATCAACCTCTTTTTATATTGTGTATTCATTAATAAATTAATTAATCTAATTTCTAAAATAAAGTGGTTTATACATCGCCATGCTACACTATTATGGTGTTCTGATTTTGACTGTATACTTACCTTTATCAGTGTGTTGTATATTTTCATATGGTTTCTTGTTAACTAAAAATTCTTTCATTTTTTTCTTGAAGATTTCTTTTCAATATTTTTTGTAAGACACTCTAGAAGTGTTGAATTTCCTGGAAGTTTCTTTGCCATGGAAAGTTGTTACCTCACTTTCACTTCTGAAGGTCAACTTTGCTGTGTAAAGAATTCTTGGATGGAAGCTGTCTTTCTCCCAGCACTTTTCACGTATCATTGTCTTTTCAGGTCATGCTGAGAAATCTGCAGACAGTCTTACGAAGTTTCCCTTACATGAGAGACTTATTTCTCCTTGTAATGATTTCAAAATTATTTGTCTTTTATTTTTGAAACTTTTATAATAATGTGCCCAGAGAAGATAATTTTTGTATTGAAATTTTTGGGTGATCTATTGTCTCCATAAACTTGGATGTCCAAATATCACACCATATTTAGGAGGTTCTCAGCCACGTTTTTCTTTTTTTAAATTTTTTTTTTCAACGTTTATTTATTTTGGGGACAGAGAGAGACAGAGCATGAACGGGGGAGGGGCAGAGAGAGAGGGAGACACAGAATCGGAAACAGGCTCCAGGCTCTGAGTCATCAGCCCAGAGCCCGATGCGGGGCTCGAACTCACAGACCGCGAGATCGTGACCTGGCTGAAGTCGGACGCTTAACCGACTGCGCCACCCAGGCGCCCCTCAGCCACGTTTTTCTTAAACAAGCTTTTTGCTACCTTCTCCTTCCCTCCTACTTGGATTAGAATAATTTATAGATGTTTACTTTAATAGAATCTCATAGTTTATGCTGTTATTTTATTCAATCTTCAATCTTTTTGTCTTTTTCCTCCTCTGACTCGATTATTTCCAATGTCCTGTCTTCTCCTTCACATTCTTTCTTCTGTTTGAGTTATTTTCTGTTGATGCTGTCTATGGTATTATTTATTTATTATATTTTAGCACCATTATTTTAGTTTTATTTTATTTAAGATTTTATCTAGTTGTTAAACTTTTTTGTATATTATTTTTGAACACTGTATTTTTAATTTCATTTTTATTGAAATATAGTTAACATACAGTATTACATTAGCTTCAGATGTTCAATATATTGATTTAACAACTCTATAAATTATGCAATGTTTACCATGATATATATGGCTACCACTTAAAATTGTCATAGAAATTTGTTACAATATTACTGACTTTATTTCCTTGCTACACTTTTCATTCCTGTGATTTATTTATTTTAATAATGTAAATTTGTACCTCTTGATTTCCTTCATCTATTTGGCCAATAAGTCCTGGAAAGCATCAGTTTGTTCTTGGCATTTATGAGTTTGTCTCTGGTTTGTTTTTTTTGTTTGTTTGTTTGTTTGTTTGTTTCCTTGTTTATTTATTTATTTATTTATTAGATTTTACATGTAAGAGAAATCGTAAGACAAATCATTTGTCTTTCTCTGTGTGATTATTGAGATATCACCTAATACCATTCAAGAAGACAGTATAAAAAAGAGAAGAAATTGCAAATTATGTCAAGGATATGAAGAAAAGGAAACACAAACACTGTTGGTGGAAATGTAAATCAGTGCAGTCACTATGGAAAAGCATATGAAGATTCTTGAGAAAACTAAAAATATAAATAATATATAATATTGTAGTTCTACTTGTGGGTGTTCACTTGAAAAATGAAAATGCTAATTTTAAAAGTTAGGTGAATCATTATGTTTATTGTTTATTTATAATGGCCAAGATAGGTAAAACAATTTAGGTGTGCATCAATAGATAGAGGGAGAAAGTAAATTTGGTAACTATATGCAATAGAATATTAGTGAGCCATAAAATAATGAAACAATGTAATTTTGATAATATGGATTGACCTAGATTATACCTTCTATCAGACCTGCTAGAAACACTGATATTTTCTCAGATGTTTTCTCTTAGTTCCTTTGCACAATTGTTGCTCCAAACTGTTTTACATTTCTTAAAATTGTATGCCTTCTCTGCAGGCTGCAAAGGCAAAACAGGTGCTTACAGGCTTTTCTTCTGCTTTTGCTACAGTGTTGTTGAATGATGTAGTTTACTTTATCCAAATCCTGCATATTTGAGGAGGATTTCTTTACATGCTTGACTACATATTTGCAAAATCTTAATCTTGCCACTGTTGGGAATGCTTACAGGGACCAAGACATAGGGTGGTAGTATGGTGTACATAAGTTATGTGGAGCACTTGGGTTTCCCATGGGATTTGGGGGAATCCACAGTCTACACATCCATATTGGCAAATGAATTGTCCTCCAAGTAGAGACAGTGATGTGGTTAGTTGGTCTGCATCCTCTTCATACATTCAATCCTGAGCCTTGTCTGCAGTTTTCCCAGCTGCTAACCACCCACAGTCATGAGGATAACATCTCAGTATTCTGTATTGGGTCAGAGAGAAGTAAGCTTTTTTGGAATCTCTGTAGAGCTTTACACATCTGTGGAAGCTTAGTGCCAATTCACATAATTTCACTTTCCTTATGGGAAATCATGAGCCAAGTAATGTTATTTTGGCACTGAGCTGCCTTGGGAAGGGTTGGTGTGAATAAAGTTAATGTGTTCTTCTTACTCTCTTCCATACATCTAATCTTGGATTTTTTTTTCTTCAACAGTATGATGGAATTTTATGCTGAATTCCTGAATTTCAATAAAGTTTCTCATCTGTGAGTGATTACCCAAATCAGCATTCTTCAGGGACTCCCATCCTGTAACCAGGAGGGGCTTGATCTGATTTATAGGCTACTTCAGTGTTTGTAGCCAGGACCTGCATACCTGTTATATAGCACATAGATGGGTAAGATCTTCCTTGGTCTATTGATATATGGTTCTAGTGACAGAACAGAAACAAACAAAACATTTAGCTATAGCTAAATCTTCTGGGGTATTGAGCTATTTCTGGATCTAGCAGGCACCACAGAAAGTGAATTAGGTGCCTAGTCATAAGTTTGTCTCCTCAACGTGGGTCTTCTGACTTTTGGATTTCACATTTAAAATCTTGACTCTCAATCTCAAAGCTCCTACCAAATACGCTTTTGTTCAGAAAAGGATTCTAAAGTATAACTGTTAGGGGAGGGTATAAGTAAGGACAACTTTATTCAGTCATCTTGTTTGATTTTCTCATGGAGTTTTGTTTTTTTGTTTTGTTTTTGTTTTTTTTTTTTTGTTTTTTTTTTAAGTTTATCTACTTTGAGATAGACACAGAGAGCCTGGGTGGCTCAGTCAGTTGAGTGTCTGACTTCAGCTCAGGTCATGATCTCACAGTTTATGGGTTCGAGCCCTGTGTCAGCCTCTGTGCTGACATCTTGGAGACTGGAGCCTGCTTTGGATTCTGTGTCTCCCTCTCTCTCTGCTCATGCTTTGTCTCTCTCTATCTCTCAAAAATAAATAAAGTTAAAAAATTATTTTGATATAGACAGAGACAGCATCAATGTGGGAGAGACAGAGAAAGAGGGAGAGAGAGAGAATACCAAGCAGACTCTGTGCCACCAGCACAGAGCCCAACACAAGGCCCAATACCATGAGACAGATCATGACCTGAGCAGAAACCAAGATCCAGACTCTCAACCGAATGAGCCATCCAGGCACACCCTCATGGAGTTCTTGATCTAAGGATTACTTTAGATTCAAATTACCTAAATTAGGATCTTCACTTTATATAGGAGGAAATGGTGTTTCAGAGAATCTGTAGGTTACAAAGGTTATAAATCAAAACAGAGGTAGCACTAGACACTATACTTCAACTAAGAGATACAAATTGTTATGTCTAGTTTATATAGGATTAAAGAGATAGAAATGAATTTGCAAACATATATCATATAATGGGTGGTTTACATATGATAAACATGCTTATATGGCAAAAATGATCATTGATTGCTGAAAACATAGATATGACATTATTAAATAAAATAAAGGGGATGATTGTCTTATTCATTTACCTTTATCCAAAATATATATTTAAATTATCTCCAAATTTTTATTTTAAAAGGTAAATGCTTACATCCCAGGCATAGATAACAAGAACTACATTTGAGCAAAGAAATAAATTGAATTATTATATTTTTAATACATAATGAATAGTAGTAAACAACCAATATTAAAATTTTCCACTGGTGAAGACCAAATACCAATACATTAAGCTAAATTTTATTTACTAACTGCCATCTGCCAAGTATAAAGTAAGTTGTAAGCATAACAGACAGACTTTGACTTTATGGAACTTGGTGTGATAATTAATTCATACTAATTGAATAATTAAATAGCTTATTAATGTGATTTGGATTAGTTTTTAAAGAATACATATAGTTATGGTAGCAAAAAATAGGGATGCCTAGCACAGTGTTTGGTGTTAGATATTTTCCTTACAGAACAGATACTTCATATTTATACAAAGGATTAGTTGGAGTTATCCAGGGTTAGAGTTAGAAAATATATCATGGTGATTACAAGTGCCTTTATGCTGAGGAAATACAGCTTTTGCACACTAAAGAAATATTAAATGAAAATCCCACAAGGAAAACATGTGGCAAAGAATATGCAACGTCTAGAGTTCTTCCCAAATACAATTTCCAGAAAGTCACAAACACAAAATTACCAATAAAAGGAAAAAAAATTGGAAGTAACATATTCTTCCTTTATCTAAAGCAATATAGGATTGGGGCACCCGAGTGGCTCAATTGGAGCATCCAGCTCTTGATTTCAACTCAGGTCATGATCCCAGAATCATGAGATCAAACACTGCATCAGGCCCCCGTGTTAATCATAGAGCCTGCTTAAGACTCTCTTTCTATCTCTCTCCCTCTGTCTCTCTCCCCCTCTCACTTTTTCCTACCCCTCTCTAAAATTAAAAGAGTAAATAAGTAAATAAAGCAATATAGAATTAGTGTAGTAATAGATAACATAATATTATCTTTGACTCTGTTGAAACTAGTCATGACTCTATGAAGTGTCTGGTCCACAAAACATATGTGGACCTTCCAGAAAGAAGACAAAGAGACATCTTGTGGTTCAATATTTTTCTTTCTTCTCTCTACCTACACCAGAAATATTCCAGAGAGAATATCTTTTTTTGTAATATAAACATTTGTAATATAAACAATAAAAAGCCAGAACCAACTTGCTGTGGGCGCAAACTGTGAGCAAAAAATCAACATTTGCTTTTATAAATTACTAATATTTTGACACCACTTTCCTTTAACACATCATAGGTTGGCCTTTGTTAATTAATAAATCTTTGATTATTTTCCAGGTTCAAGCCCTACTGTCAAGATGAGTCATTGTTCTGGGTCACCTGGGTGACTTAGTTGGTTGAGCATCCAACTTCGGCTCACTTGAGCATTGGACTTGGGCTCATGTCATGTTCTCATGGTTTGTGAGTTTGAGTCCCTCATTGGGCTCACTGCTGTCAGTGCAGAGCCTCTGTCCCACTCTTTCTTTGCCCCTCCCCTGCATGCTCTTTCTCTCTCTAAAATATAAATAAATATTTTAAAAAGATGAGTCATTGTTTTAATAACAGAAAGATTTGTAATTTATACATCAGGGAAAACAAAAGGACCAATGAAAGAAATATCTTCTTTGTTTTTATTGAACATGTATTTACCTGTAGTTTATGCAAATGGTATGACTGATGTAAATGTATTTAAATTAAATCCTATTATACAATATTCTATTATCAAATACCCCATTTTAATCTAGGTCAACTTAAACTACTAGATTACAACCTATTAAACAGACCTTGAGTAGACACTGATATAGTTATTTCAAGCCCCACAATGGGCTCCATGCTATATGTGGATTCTGCTTGGGATTCTCTGTCTCTCTTTCTCTATGCCCCTTCCCCACTTGTTTCTCAAAAGAAAGAGAAAAAAAAAACAAACACACACACAAATATATATATATATATATATATATATATATATATATGTATATATGTATATATACATATATATATATATGGTTTCCTTTATCTTTACTTTTTTCCATTTTTTTCTAAGCCCACATATATTAAGAATCTGTTTTCAAAATTCCAATATCTATTATCTTGTAATAAATCCATACATATCTCCTTGAAAAGAAAACCAGTTAAAATACAACTGATTCATTCCATTAGGCTTCTGTTATCGGATTTATAATGAGATAATTGGAATTTGGAAACTAGATCCCTAGAAAATTTGGGCTTAGAGAAAAAAAGAAAATAAAGATAAAAGAAACTAAACATAAGTTGTAATATTTATTGACCACTTCTTGAAGCAATAATTTCCATTAGCATGTTAAAAATCTAATTGTAGTATATTTAAAGAAAACATGGGTGAACAATTTGAGAATTACATGAATAGCATTTGACATGGCACAAGAATGGAGGTTTTGAGAGCACAAATAAATTGCCTGGGACTTTGTGAAGAAATATAAGGATTTGGCATTTAACGTTGGTGACGTAGTATAGCAATGGGGAGGAAAGGGACACAATTGATTTCTATTTGTAAAGACTCACTGTAGAAAATGTATTGAGAATATATAATAGGTACAAAAGAAAAATTAATAAGACAGTGGTGAAAATACTTTAATAATTGAGAAAAAAGTAGACATATCTTGACCAACGAAAGGAACACTGTAAGATAATGAGAATCAAATTTCAGTTTATTTGAGCCAACAGGATTTGCTGATGGGAGGGATGTATAGAAATCAAGGAGAAAATGATTTCAACATTTTTATTAAATGTTTTCATATTATAACTATTTAAGCAGCATGAAATAATTATTTCTGGAAAGATGGAGATATCACAATATTTTATTGTACTGTTTAGTTTAATAAACTGTTCAGACATCCAAATGTCAATATCAAATTATATTTGATATTATATATCAAATATATACAATTATATACATGAATCAAGTTTAGAGATTATGTCTATACAAGAGATGTTTATAACTGAGAATTACCAGATGCCAGGTATATAATATGAATGTATGGAAAAGAAGAGAAAAAAAACGGAATATTCCTAGTCTACAAAGGATTTTTCACTTAAGATAGGAAATACAATAGCACAGAAAGAGTATTGGTGAAGTGATGTCCTTGTTGTTCAGACCAGGAGTGGATCTGCTGAACAAGGTAGGGTTGTGGCTCTGGCAAAAGCACAGGCAGTTTTGCTATAGTAGAATAATAATTATAGAATATATAGACATTGATGCAATTGGTGGGTAAGAGGAAATTTGTTTGAAGTTCTTAGAGAACATCACACATTACTCAGATACTGAGACTTAAGTCCAACCGCTTTAAATAAAGATAGGGAAGATTGTTTTGGAAGAATAAGAACAGATAATTTAATATGAAAATATTTTTTTTAACGGGACCAGTTTATAGACCTGAGAATGTAGTATGGTTCTGGAGCTGTGTGGAAGGTACACCTGACACTACTGAGTATGATTATAGGGAGAAATAGTCACCATCAGATTTTTCCTTCAACATTAAGTCGTATAGGTGCTGGCATGGAGTGTATAAAAAGTTGTGTTTTGCCATTGTATGATAAAGGGAAGCAGATACAAGAAAACAATCAAGGGAAAGGAAGTTGAGGGCATATAAAAAATAACATGGGAAATGGAATTTAACTGGATAAGGAGAAAAGTGAGAACATATTTAAAGAGAAGAGAAAGTCTTATGACAAATGAAATTGAATAGTGAGGGTTAAGGAGCTTTGTACTTGTAATGTGAAGTCTTGTCCATCTCTGGCATTTGGCTTTCCCACAGCCACTACTTTCTTCTTTCAGCAATCAAACATGATTCCATGTGTGATTGTTCTGGCTTCAGAAGCATGTTCCTTCCAAGTTCAAGGACTTTTCACAACCAAGAGCATCCTTTAACAGATGATGGATAGTAGTTGTTGGGTAAAGACTTTATCTTCTTCTACTTTTGTTAATAGAATTCTGGAATGTTCCACATGGTCCCCAAACCACCCCACTTTGAGTAAGCTGACATCTTTACTGGCAGAGACATAACACTTCATGGACCCCTATTAGAGTGATATATAGAGGCCAGGAAATTGTAGAAGTCCTGGATCTCATTTTCTCACTACATTTTCAAGCCCATACTTACCTGCAATAATTCATAGTCTGTGTGTATAATGTGAAGAATACACTTAACAACTGGCAGAACACTCATACATTTCCTGACCTGTGAACCAAAACTAATTTAATAGAAAATCCAAGTGAATTCCCCTGAAATTGTCCCTTTGGATAAAGCCCTTTGGATAAAGTCAGAAATAATTAAGTGTCTGGGTAAGTGGAATAATCAAAAACTTACAAATTCATATCCATACATAAAATACTAAAATCCAAATAGATCAACTTTTAATTGAACCAAACTGATGTGCCAGTTGTGGTATTTTGTAAGACTATCTCCTGAAGTATCCGGTACTTGATCTGGAGGATGTATTCTTGTAATATCCATGAGGTAAAATGAGCAAAAGCAGTTCCTATTATCCTGGGATTGACAACAGTACACATTTATTCTTTTCCTCAAGCTGTTTTATATCACCTGTTCTCATACAATATAGTCCTAAGAGATCTTGATCATCTAGACATTTCAGAAGACAACATATACATACTCTACATTGGTGGTATTTAATTATTTAGTTCTCATTATCAGAAAGTTACAATCCTGTTATTCTTTGAAGATATATATGACACAGATATATCAGATACAGTATTGTTCCCAGAAAAGACTAACATAACCCCAGCTTCTATTAGTGTGATAAATGCACTTTTTCCATTTCATATCAGAAATAAAGAAAAAAGTATTCTCACTCTTTTGGATTGGCATGGCATACATCTATAGTATTTCTCCAGGGTAATAGTATTTCTCCAGTTCTCCATAATAACCTGCTCCTAGAGCTCAGAAATAGCTACAGAACACCATCATGGTCTAGTAAATTAATGACATCATGCAAATCACAATGAAGGAAAAAAAATGCCTCCATTAGGAGTCTCTAGATGTGTGCATAGGATATGAGATAAACAGTGAAGATTTAGTGGTTGACATCAGTAAAATGTTTGAGACTAGTATTCTAGGGTATTTTAATATAACCCCTCAGTAGGGAACATGCTGTTATCTTCTCACCATGAAGGAAAAATGATATCTGATAAGCCTCTTTGGTTTTGAATGCAACATTTTCTTCATATGGAACAATTTTTCCAGCCAATCATTTAAGTGATACAATAAGTGTCAGGTGTAAGTGGAGCCAGAGCATGAACTCTCTCTACAGAAGATCTTGATTGATATGGTGGTGGCTTTTTTTTGTGCAAGTATACAGCAAATCCTATGTTATTAGGTTTCAGTAGTGAGAAAAAATATTAAATATATTGGTAGAGTGCTCCAAAAGGATAATTAGAATGCAGAGGTCTATGGTTATGGGAAAATACTATATTTATGAAAACTTACATATTTTTAAAGCTATTGGAATGATATGGTACCCTGGTGGATATGGTACCCTGGTAGATAAAGAATATCTGACAGTAGAGGGAAGATGGAGGTGAAGTAGGAGGACCTTAGGTTCATCTCCTCTCATAAACACAATTAGAAAACTATCAAATAATCCTAGGTACCCCAGAAATTAATCTGAAGACTGACAGAACACACTCCATAACTAAATGGAGAGAAGAAGCCACATCAAAAAAGGTAAGAAGTGTGGAGACATGGCTTAGGGAAAAAATGGATCAAGAGTGTGGTGGAGGTCAGGAAACTATGATTGCTAAGAAGAGAAAGAGAGAGCAGAGCACACAGGGTAACACACACAAATATATTCCCAAGCCATTCAGGAGCTGAATTTCATGAGTTATTGAAGCCAGCAAGGCTTAAAGTCTGGAATTTTAAAGGTCATCAGGCTTGGTAGGATAGATCCCTGAAGGCACTGTACTGTTCCTGGAGAGAAGGCAGGCAGACACCCTGAGGGGCAGATGATGTGGAAACAGAAATATGAAGAATGCCTGGGGCACACAGAGGGGAGATTATTAACACTTCTCAGATTATTTCCCTGAGAGGCAATCTTCAGGGAGATGCCTCTTCCTTAACAAAGAAGCTGCCTGGAGAAATTTCCTTCCCCTACTCCTCAGCATAAACATGGAGCCACCTGCAAGAAGCAGCACAGTACCAAAACTGGCTGCAAACTTGCTTACACCAAGAACCACATTTCTGAGCATTGTCAAGACTTCCCTTCTCAGACAAGTTTGCCTCAATCCCAGTGCAGTGAGCCCGTCTCCCAGAAGACCAGGACAAAACTCAGCCCAAATCACATTTCCCTCCCAGACAGTTCTGCAAGGCATCAGTTCTAGTAGAAGTAGTATCAGGTCTCTTAATAAGCAGACCAGAGCATAGTTAGTTAAACTCACTGTATGGAGGCCAAGTACCAAACACTGCATATAGCAGGCAAGGAAATCCTCTACAGATGATTGATCTGAAGGACAGAACAGCCAAAACAGAGCAGCAGAATACATGCAGGACACACCAGGCCCTGGACACTCTTCATAAAGCCATTACTTTCAGGAGCAGGAAACATAACTGGCTTTTCTAACACAGAGACGGTAGAAACTTAGATAGAATATCACGACAGAAAAATTCATCTCCCCCCAAAAATAACATAAGGACACTGCATGGGAAGACCCATAAGTCTAGTTGCATATTTCTCAACAGAAACTCGACAAACCAGCAGGGATTTTCACAATATATTCAAAGTGATGCATGGGAAAAATCTGCAGCCAAAAATACTCTATCCAGCAAGGCTATCTTTCAGAATATAAGGAGAGATAAAGAGTTTCCCAGGCAAATGAAATCTAAAGGAGGTCATGACCACTAAAGCAGTTCTTCAAGATATATTAAAGGGGACTCTTTGAGTTGAAAGGAAAAACCAAAAGTGACAAAGATAATAAATTATCAGAGAAAATCTACAGAAGATAAGGCAAACAAGTAATAAAGTGGAACTAAATACATATTTATCAATAAGTAAACACTTCATTGTAAATAGACTAAACCCTTCAATCAAAAGACATAAAGAAAGGAGGAGGAGGAGGAGGAGGAGGAGAAGAAGAAGAAGAAGAGGAACAAGAACGAGGAAGATGAGGAAGAGGAGGAAAGAGAAGGAAGAGGAGAAGGAGAAGAAGAAGAAGACCCATTGAAATGTTGCCTCCAGGAGACTCATTTTGGGCCTAAAGACACTTTCATATTTCAGGTGAGGGGAATGAGAAGGATTCATCACACAAATTAATGTTAAAAGAAAGCCACAGTAGCAATATTTATATTGGACAAACTCAACTTTAAAACAAAGAGGATAACAAGAGATAAAGATGGGCACTATCTCATAATGAAGGGACAATCCAACATGAAGATATAACAATTGTAAATATTTATGCCCCCAACAGGAAAATACAAAATATATAAAGTCATTAATAACAAACATAAAGGAACTCATTGATTATAATTCAATAATGGTAGTGGATGACACCCGTTTACATCAATGAACAGATAACCTAAGAAATAAATCAACAACAAAAAAGAAATGTTGAAGCCAAAGGACTTTGAAAACCAAGAGTCTAGGAAGAAAAGAGACTGAAACTACCAGGAAGAAAATGAGACAACTTGAGAAACAATAGGTGTGTGATTGAGAACTGGGGGAGAACTGCCCAAATAGGCATGGAGGGGAGGGATCCCCTTATGAGGAGAGACAAAGGGAAGATAAAAAGTGGTGGGGGAAGTGTAAGACTGTATCTGGATAAGAGAAAAACCTCGGACTGGTACTGAAAGGGATCCTATCTCTAACTGTGGAGCTTTCTTCAGACTGGTGCTGGCTCCCTGTTCGTGCACCTGGGGAGTAGGGGAGCCAGCCCTGGGTTTGGTGGTAGATCAGGGGTGCAGTCTGCAGTAGGATAAAATGGCTCCCTCCCTGAAGTGCAGTGGGACAGGACAAAGCCGGCCTACCTCCACCACCCTTCACCACTGTGAAGTTAGCGGCACAGTCCACAGCAGGAAGGAGGTCCTCCCTAAAGTGTGGAGGCACAGACAAAGGTAGCCAGGACCACATATGGAGCCACACAGTGAAGTGCTTCCCCTATGCCAGGGCTCACAGAGTGGGTCTTTGATCCTAGCCAAGTGTCAGGCCAGGAGAGTTGTTAGAGGGGGAAGGACCACCCCTTCTGTGCCCATGGCACAGTAAGGATGACTCTAAAGGAGTCCACTGGGTCTTGGAGAAGAGACGGTGGAATCACCATTTTTCCCACCACCACCACCATCACTAACGTGGGGACTCAAAGATCAATCCCAAGGCCCATAGCAGATGTGGGACCAGCTTACACCAAACCATGCCCTTCCGTGCCAGGTAACTGCACTTCTGCTGGAAATAGATAGATGCTGTGCAACCAGATGGCTCCATCATCCAGACCAGTGATGATGCATAGGCTGAATTAATTCCAGGAAATTTCATGCTATTTATATATATTCATCCTTCATATCTCTTCCCTCCTCTAGGCTGATTGCTCTGGTTGCTGGTTTATTCAAGCAGACATATTTAATCCATTCCCTTGATTCATGTTCTACATCTCCTTCTGTATTTTCCTTTCTCTCTTTCTGGAATAATCAAGCCATATAATTTCTCTGTCTGGGTAACTTTATCTTCATTTTGTTTCCCCACATCCTTCTTTATTTTACTTTCTCTCTCTCTCTCTCTCTCTCTCTCTCTCTCTCTCTCTCTCTTAAACCATTTAGTCCCTCTGCCTGGTCAATGTTTATTTTCTCTTTGTCCCCACCCCTGTCATTTCTCTCTTTATATGTGCTCCTCCATCAGTACCTCCTCGTCACTCTGTTCTTTACTCGTAGCTGGTGTTTCCATTTTTTTTGTTTTTGTTTGCTTTAAGACTGTTTTTGTCTTTGTGTGTGTGTGTTTGTGTGTGTGTGTGTGTGTGTGTGTGTGTGTTGTCTCTTTGTTTTATTTGTCTGTGTGTTTGCATGTCTCTGTTTCCCGTTTGCTTCCCTGTTTGTTTTCCTTTCCAGGGCTATTTGAAGGAATAAATCAAAGCACACCTTGTGGAGGGTCCAAAACATCACTATGAGTAGAGAAATAAAATAATGAAAGTCACAAGAACAGAGAGCAAGTAACCTTCAAAAATCACCTGCTGAAGGGCCAGGCCCTGAACAGTGTATGACACCACTTTAATATAGCAGTGCTTGCAGGTGCAGAACAAATAAAAAGGGTTTCAAACTCATAAAGGAGAAAAGAATAGCCAAATGATTAAACGGAAGAATTACCCTCAAAAGAAACTCCAGGAAGAAGTGACAGCTAAAGAATTGATCAAAACAGATATAAGAAATATAACTGAACAAGAATTTAGAACAATAGTCATAAGATTAATTGCTGGACTTGAAAAAGGCATAGAAGACCATGGAGAATCCATTACTGCAGAGATCAAGGAACTAAACAGTCATGATGAATTAAACAATGCAATAAATTAGGTGGAAAAAAATGGCGGCAGCCACAGTGCGGATTGAAGAGGCAGAGGGAAGAATAGGTGAATTAGAAGATTAAATTATGGGAAAAGAGGAATCTGAGAAAAAGAGAGATAAAAAAATCCAATATCAAGAGTGGAGGATTAGAGAATTAAGTTATTCAATCAAATGGAACAAGATCCATATCATAGAAATTCCAGAAACAGAAGAGAGAAAGGGGCTGAAGGTACACTTGAACAAATCATAGCTGAGAACTTCCCTGATCTGGGGAAAGAAACAGGCATTGAAATCCAAGAGGCACAGAGAACTCCCTTCAGACATAACTTGAATCAATCTTCTGCACGACATATCATAGTGAAACTGGCAAAATACAAGGATAAAGAGAGAATTCAGAAAGCAGCTAGGGATAAACGGGCATTAACATACAGAGGTAGACACATAAGGGTAGTAGCAGACCTATCTACTGAGACTTGGCAGGAATGGCAGGAAATCTTCAATGTGATGAACAGGAAAAATATGAAGTAAAGAATCCTTTATCCATCAAGCCTGTCGTTCAGAATAGAAGGACAGATAATTTTTTTTCCAAACAAACAAAAACTGAAGGAATTCATCACCACTAAACCAGTCCTACAAGAGATCCTAAGGGGGACTCTGTGAGTGAAATGTTGCAAGGACCACAAAGTACCAGAAATATCATTGCAAGCCTGAAACCTACAGATAACACACTTACTCTAAACCCACCTCTTTTATTAATGACACTGAATGTAAATGGACTAAATGTTCCAATCAAAAGACATAGAGTATCAGAATGGAGAAAAGAAAAAAAAACAAAAACAAAAACAAGACCCATCTATTTGCTGTCTACAAGAGACTCATTTCAGACCTGAGGACAATTTTAGATTAAAGTCAGGGGATAACTATCTATCATGCTACTGGAAGTCATAAGAAAGCTAAAGTAGCCATACTTATATCAGACAAACTAGACTTAAAGACTGTAACAAGAGATTAAGAAGGGCATTATATAATAATTACATGGTCTATCCATCAGGAAGGGCTAACAATTATAAATGTCTATGCACCGAATTCGGGAAAACCCAATATTAACATTTTTTTAATGTTTATTTCCTTTTGAGACAGGGAAAGACAGATCATGAATGGGGGGGGTTGGTCAGAGACAGAGGGAGACACAGAATCTGAAATAGGCTCCAGGACCTGAGCTGTCAGCACAGAGCCCAATGCAGGGCTCCAACTCACAAATGGCGAGATCATGACCTGAGCCGAAGTCAGATGCTTAACCGACTGAGCCACCCAGGCACACCAGGAGAACCCAATATTTAAAACAATTAATCACAAGCATAAGAAACCTTATAGATAAAAATGTGTTAATTGCAGGGGTCTTTCATACCCCACTGATGACAATGGATATATCATCTAGACACATAATCAGTAAGAAACAATGGCTCTGAATGATACATTGGACCATATGGAGTTGACAGATATATTAAGAACTCTACATCCCAAAGGAGCAGAATATACTTTCTTCTCACGTGCACATGGAACATTCTCCAAGATAGATCACATACTGGGTCACAAAACAGCCCTCAATAAAGACAAAAGTATTGAGATCACACCATGCACACTTTCAGACCACAATGCTATGAAACTTGAAATCAACCACAGGAAAAAGTCTGGAAAACATCCACAAGCATGGAAGATAAAGCACATCCTCCTAAAGAACGAATGGGTCAACCAGGAAATAAGAGAAGAAATTAAAAGAAATGTGGAAATGAATGAAAATGAAAATACAAAAATCCAAACATTTTGGGATGCAGCGAAGGCAGTCCTAAGAGGAAAACATATTGCAATCCAGGCATATTCCAAGAAACAAGAAAAATCCCAAATGCAAAATCTAACAGCACACCTAAAGGAACTAAAAGCAGAACAGGAAAGTCACCCCAAACCCAGCAGAAGAAGAGAAATAATAAATATCAGAGCAGATATAAACAATATAGAATAAAACAAACAAACAAACAAAAAACAGTAGAACAGATCAATGAAACCAAGAGTTGTGGGGTTTTTTTTTTGAAAAAATAAACAAAATTGATAAACATCTAGCCAGGCTTCTCATAAAGAAAAGAGAGAGGACCCAAATAGATAAAATCATGAAAGAAAATGGATTTATTACAACCAATTCCTCAGAAATACAAGCACTTATCAGGGAATACTATTAAAAATTATATGCCAACCAACTGGACAACCTAGAAGAAATGGGCAAATTCCTAAACACCCACACACTTCCAAAACTCACACGGGAAAAAAGAGAAAATTTGAACAGACCCATTGTTAGTAAGAAATTATATAATTCAACAAAAATCTCCCAAGAAATAAGAGTCCTGGACCAGATGGCTTCCCTAGGGAATTCTACCAGACACTTAAAGCAGAATTAATACCTACACTTCTCAAGCTGTTCCAGAAAATAGAAAGGGAAGGGAAACTTCCAGACTCATTCTATGAAGCCAGCATTACTTTGATTCCCAAACCAGACAGAGATCCAGTAAAAAAAGAGAACCTCAGGCCAATATCCCTGATGAATCCGTATGCCAAAATTCTCAACAAGATACTAGCAAATCTAATTCAACAGCATATAAAAAGCAGTATTCACCGTGATCAAGTGCAACACATTCCTGTGCTTCAGGGATGGTTCAATATTCACAAATCAATCAAAGTGATACATCACATTAATAAAAGTAAAGGTAGGAACCATATGGTCCTATCACTAGATTCAGAAAAAGCATTTGACAAAATGCAGCATCGTTTCTTGATGAAAACTCTTAAGAAAGTCGGGATAGAAGGAACATAACTAAACATCATAGAAGACATTTATGAAAAGCTCACAGCTCATATCATCCTCAATGGGGAAAAACTGAGAGTTTCCTCCTGAGATCAGGAACACGACAGGGATGTCCACTCCCACCACCGTTGTTTAACAAAGTATTGAAATTCCTAGCATCAGCAATCAGACAACAAAATAAAATAAAAGGTATCAAAATTGGGAAAGATGAAGTCAAACTTTCACTTTTCACAGACAACATGATACTCTACATGGAAAACCCAAAAGACCACCAAAAATCTGCTAGAATTGATACATGAATTCAGCAAAGTTGCAAGGTACCAAATTCATGTACAGAAATCGATTGCACTTTTATACACAAATAATGAATCAACAGAAAGAGAAATAAAGAATCTGATCCCATTGACAATTGCACCAAGAATCATAAATATGTAGGAATAAACCTAACCAAAGATGTAAAAGATCTGTATGCTGAAAACAATAGAAAGCTAATGAAGGAAATTGAAGAGATACAAAGAAATGGGAAAAAAACAATTCCATGCTCATGGATTGGAAGAATAAATATTGATAAATTTTCAATACTGCCCAAAGTAATCTACACATTCAATGCAACCCCAATCAAAATTGCACCAGCATTCTTCTCAACACTAGAACATACAATCCTAAAAATTTTTATAGAACCACAAATACCCTGAATGGCCAAAGTAATGTTGAAGAAGAAAACCAAAATGGAAGGCATCGCAATCCCAGACTTTAGCCTCTATTACAAAGCTGTAATCATCAAGACAATATGGTATTGGCACAAAAACAGACACATAGACCAATGGAATAGAATACAGACTCCAGAACTGGACCCACAAATGTATGGCCAACTAATCTTTGACAAAGCAGGCAAGAGTATCCAATGGAAAAAAGAAAGTCTCTAACAAATGGTGCTGGGAGAACTGGACAGCAACATGCGGAACAATGAAACTAAACCATTTGTTTACACCATTCATAAAAATAAACTCAAAATGGATGAAGGACCTGAATGTGAGACAGGAAATCATCAAAACCTCTTTGTCCTTGGTAGCAATTTCTTACTTGACACATCTCCAAAGGTAAGGGAATTAAAGGCAAAAGTTAACTATTAAGACCTCATCAAGATCAAAAGTTTCTGCACTGCAAAGGAGACAATCAACAAAACTAAAATGCAACCGATGGAATGGGAAAAGATATTTGCAAATGACATATCAGACAGAGGGCTAGTATCCAAAATCTATAAAGAACTCACCAAACTCCACACCCTAAAAACAAATAATCCAGTGAAAAAAATGGTCAGAAGACATGAATAGACACTTTTCCAAAGAAGACATCCATATGCCTAACAGACACATGAAAAGATGTGCAACGTCACCCCTTCTCAGGGAAATACCAATCAAAACTACATTAAGATACCACTTCATGAAGGTCAGAGTGTCTAAAATGAACACATAAGGAGACTATAGATGCTGGAGAGGATGTGGAGAAATGGGAACCCTCTTGCACTGCTGGTGGGCATGCAAACTGGTACAGCCACTCTGGAAAACAGTGTGGAGGTTCCTCAAAAATTAAAAATAGACCTACCCCATGACTCAGCAATAACATTGCTAGGAATTTACCTGAAGGATACAGGAGTGCTGATGCATAGGGGAACATGTACCTCAATGTTTATACCAATGCTTTCAATAATATCCAAATTATGGAAAAAACTTAAATGTCCATCAACTGAAGAATGGATAAAGAAGATGTGGTTCATATATACAATAGAATGCTACTAGGCAATGAGAAAGAATGAAATCTGGCTATTTGAAGCAACATGGATGGAACTGGAGGGTATTATGCTAAGTGAAATAAGCCAGGCAAAGAAAGACAAATACCATATGTTTTCACTCATATGTGGATCTTGAGAAACTTAACAGAGGACCATGGGAGAAGGTAAGGGGGGAAGAAAATTACAAAGAGGGAGGGAGGCAAACCATAAGGAACACTTAAGGACTGAGAACAAACTAAGGGTAGATGGAAGGTGGGGGAGAGGTGAAGTGGTCATGGGCAGGGAGGAGGGCACTTGGGATGAGCACCGGGTGTTGTATGGAAACCAATTTGGCAATAAATTATATTAAAAATAAAAAAACTCTAAAAAAATTATTTAAGAAACAACATTACTAAAAGAAAAATAATTAAATCAACAAGAAAACAATGGCTTTCAATGACACACTGGTTCAGTTGGACTAACAGATATATTCAGAGCATTCCAACCTTAAAACAACAAAATTCACATTCTTTTCAAGTGCATATGGGATAGTCCCCAGAATAGATCACACATTAGATCACAAATCAGTCCTGGAGAAAAACAAATGATTGAGATCATACAATGTGCATCTTCTGTGAGCACAATAGTATGAAAATTGAAGTCAACCACAAGAACAAATTTGGAAATATCACAAATACATATATTTATATACACATACACACAGTGGAATATTACCTGGTCATAAAATAATGAAATCTTGCCATTTGTAGCCATGTGGGTTTAGCAGAGAGCATTATGGTAAGTGAAAAAGTCAGTCTAAAGAAGACAATTTGACTCATATGTGGAATTTAAAAAAACAAAACAAACATAAAAAGGGTAAGAGAAAGAGAGAGAGACAAACCAAGAAACAGATTCTTCACTATAGAGAACAAACTGAGGGTTACCAGAGGGAAGGTGTGTGTGATGATGAGTTAAATAGGTGGTGGGGATTAAAGAGTGCACTTGGTATTGTGAGCACCAGGTGTTATATGGAAATGTTGAATCACTCTATTGTACAACTAAAAGTAACACTATATTCTGTGTTAACTAACTGGAATTTAAATTAACATTTAAAGAAAGATTAACTAACCATATCATCAAGTGACCATGGGTCAGAGTTGCCCATCATAAACTGAGTTTCCTCATATTCATCAAATAACAATATTGGGTGTGCCCAAGAACAATTTGTTATAAAATGAAATTGATGAGTATAAGATTGAGTATGAGAAGCATCTGAAGCACTATAATATACACAAGAAGTTCCTCCATGTGGCTCTAATGTATTCATGTCTCTCTTTCTGTTCATACTTATGGCAAAAAAAAAAAAAAGATTCACCACAATTAGTAGAGAGAGAAGGAAAAATATTCAAACTTGAATGATAGTTGAGGTAGGTTTGTATGTTATGGCTTTGAAACACAATGGTGATGGAGAAATAGGTCCAATATTTACTCTATTTCATGATACACTTGATCATTCACTTTGTATGTAAAAGAAATGCTTCAAAGATAGAATAACTTCAGTAGTCTTGTGCAGTGCCAAATGATGTGGCAGATTGCCTAGAAATATGGATGTTATGCAAATGAAAGGTTGGAGACAGGGAGTGCTTGTGGTATGTGAATGGACACATGGGAGTGGCCACGAAATGAGAATATCTTGGTATTTCATGAAAACGCTCATAAAGGGAACATCCAATGTAAGTAAATTACTAAACAAAGTAGTAGGGGAAAAAATTCTTCTGGTTGAAATCCATTAGCTTTTAGTATTCCTGGTAAATGGACATAACCATGTGGTAGTAGCCATGTTTGCAAGGTTTGAATTTTATTAATAGGTCCCATATCATAGGCTCCTACACACTAATGTTGATTGAGATACAATCACTGCCAAATTTCCAATTAGTCAGTGACAAAGACTAATGCTGAGCCCTGATGAGACACCAACCTAGGAAGACAACCATTGGTCAAATGATACCAGCATAAATATTTTAGATCACTTGTTCATGGTATAGGTTCATTTTTATTGAAATGAGCAAATACTCCATAAATGGAGTTTATTTACCTGCCCCAGGGCATTAACCACAGCAATTGAGGGCTTGCAGTATGTTTCGTACACTGAAATTGGATACTATGTAATATCTCATAAGACCAAACAACTCGAATTAATGCACAGGAGGTGTGGCATTGGGCACATGAACATGGGATTCACTGTTGTATCACACACTGTGCTACCCAAAACCTTCCTAATTTGAACATGCGTTGAAACAGCTTGTTGAAGGCACCATTGAGGTGATACCTTAGATTTTTAGAGATGACACCCTAGGTGGGTAAGGCGTCTTTTCCCAGAATTTATTATTCTAAATCAATGATCAGTAGAGGAGTCTGTATATCTATTTGGTAGAATACATAGATTTAGTTATCAAGACACGGAAGTAGATGTGACAACATTTACCACTGTAACTAGTAACTAACTGGGAAAATTTACACCTCCCTCAACTCTTCATCTTAGCTGGATGAGAGTTTCTGTTTCCCAAAGGGTCAAAAATGCCACCATGGTGAGCTACAAAATTTCCATTGTATTATAAGACATTACTGTTCCCTAATAACTTTGAATTTATCATGCTAAGTAACAAGCAGTCAAAGGAGAAGTCACTGTCCTGGTTGGGGTAACTGACCTTGTAATTAGGAAATGTTATGTTTACTGTTAAACAGAAAAAAAATAGGGAAGAATATACTTAGTTACCCAGGTGATACATTTGGGTATCTCTTGGTACATTCTTGTCCAGTTACCAACCGTAAGTAGACTAGTGTATTAGGCAAAGTAGTAAAATTCTAAGTTATACTACCAGGTAAACGATTTGTCCATTGTTTATAGAGTAAACCTCAGGTTGTCCAATTAAACTTCTTTTTAAAGTTCTAGAGAAATAAGCCCAGTTATGCCCTGTAACTTGTCTTAGAAGAGCTATTAATCTATTGTGTTTATTAGTTTTATGCTACATACTATTCCAGAATACTATTCTATTAATAAAGAGAGTTTCTCTCAGTAATTATATAACATTAGATCCAAGGGATACAATACAAGTGACATGTAATGAATATATTATTGGAAAAATGATGGATTGGTTCTCCAAGTTCTTGGGAATGCTGCCAGAATATAGCCATAAGCTATCAGCCTTCTCTAGGGAACTGACCTCTGATGTGAAGAGCTGCTTCATCCAAGATAACTTTCACATCCTGAGTATAGCATGCATTATGTTGCCAATGTGGGAACTTAAAAGATGAGTCATTGCCCCAACAAGGAAAATTTTAGAGTATCCTGTGCATTCACTGAAGAACTTTGTAGAGCTTACATAGGAGTTTAACTTCTTCTCTACCCACCCCACAGTTATTAATCTCAAATAAATTCCTGGTAAGTTTTGTAGATTCTAATCTTTGAATATGTTTAATGGAGAACTAATTTGCACCATAGTGATCCCAGTCCACAGTGGCCGCTTTCACTACTGTGACTGTTGTTTGAATGCTAGGGCATAGGAATATTTATATAAATGATATACTAAGATTTTTTATTTATATAAGTCCTAGCTCATATTCATAAGACAGTTTATATATATTTGATGGTGGATTAAGATAAGAGAGAGAATTGGGGTGTCTGGGTGGCTCAGTCGGTTAAGCATCTGACTTTGGCTCAGGTCATGATCTCACACTTCGTGGGTTCGAGCCCTGCATCGGGCTCTGTGATGACAGCTTGGAGCCTGGACCTTGCTTTGGATTATGTATCTCCTGCTGTCTCTGCCCCTCTCTCGTTCCCATTCTGTCTCTCTCTCTCTCTCTCTCAAAAATAAATAAGCATTAAAAAATTTTAAATGAAAAAAAGATGAGAAAGAATTAATATCTGTAAGCAGTGAAAAATTATTGGAGCATCTTTTAAAATAACATTTTACATGTATAAACATTATTTTTTTTTAAATGAGGGGGGCGCCTGGGTGGTTCAGTTGGTTAAACGTCTGACTTTGACTCAGGTCATGATCTCATGGCTCAAGAAGTTGAGCCCCGCATTGGGGCCTGTAGCCGGCTTTGGATTCTGTGTCTCCCTCTCTCTCTCTGCCACTCCCCTGCTCATGCTCTATCTCTCAAAGATAAATTAATATTAAAAAATAATTTTAAATAAACATTTTACGTCGATTGTAGGGAATCGCTACAGTTCCAAACAAGCACTTAATTGAAAATTTTTATCATTCTTTTTATTTCCTTGTTGTGGCAATAGACAAAATATTCATTAATATAAAATTCCAAGGAGCATAAAGTAATCAAATATCACTTACATTCATAATCTCCTCATGTATTAGCACATATATCAATAGTTTCTACTCTGTTATTAAAGATAATTTTTGAGTAGTTAAGAATTTTGATAATTAAAGCAACTCCATGCTTAAATTATTTCCTGAATATTGGAAGTGGATAGGATTAGACATCATTCATGAATGGATTTTGACCTTACATTCCAAAGAGAAATCCATAAATTTAAAATAGAGACATAGATGTGTTAATAGTAATTTTCTTAAAATGACCATTGTAGAGTTGCTTTATGTCCACTGTATCAGTCATCTTATGTTTCAGTAACAAAATACCTCAGTATTGGAAGTTTACAAAAAGGAACTCACATTATACCATGGCTTGGTGATGGTTTTGTTCTTTTTCAATTTTATTTTAGAATCCGGATTAAAAGAAGCAGCTATTCTTTGGGACTTTGCCAAATTTCTTGCAAAGGGATAGCATACCTACCTATAAAACACATAATAGTTCTTAACGTTTTTACTTGGAAATGTACATTTTATTTCTGTTCACATATATTGACTAAAAAGTCAAGGCCAAGCCTGACAATAATGGAGATAAGTGGGTTAATTCCTCCATAGTTTTGGGTTCATACGGATAAGAACATATCAAAATTTAATACCATATACATATAATATTACAAAGTCTTGGCAATGCACAGTAAGTTTATCTACCAGAATATTAAAAAAAAAATAGTACCAATAAATTTGTCAGTAGCAAATGATTAGCTTTTTTATGGCTTTGTTCTTCAGGGCACAAGAGGAAAGATTAATTATTTGAGTGAGAATTCCATTAAGGAGAGAGAAATTTCCCAGAGTGTTGGGTACAAATCTCTGGTGACTATAAGTATGTAAAAGTCTCTTGTCCTCAAGACAGACCAGAAAATAAATCCAATTGCTAGGTATGAAAAGCAGATCCCAATGCCCCCAAGATAATGAAATAGGATAGAACCATTTTTTTTTCTATAACATAAACAATGCAATCATGGAAATATTGTTCCATGTTGGAAACACAGTAAAGTAGTCTGCCATAGTTGCCATAATTATTTTGTGGGCAATTATGTCATCAAAGGAGAAATAAAGGCAGGTCCTTAACAGAAAAAGCCAAATTGGTCCCATGTTTAAAAGAATGGCATCTGGTTAAAGCAGATTTTACCAAGGAATAAATTAATCTTCTGAACCCACCCATAGTCTCCAATTAGATAAAATGTCTCATGCTTAACACAATATAGTATATTGTCAGAAATTGCACTCACTAACAACGTCAATTTAGTGCCACTATAGACAGCAATATATTTTCATTGGTTTCTTTAAAAGAAAATTAATGCTTATTTATTTCTGAGAGATAAAGAAACAGTGTGAGTCAGGAAAAGGCAGAGAGGAAGACAGAATCTGAAGCAGGCTCCAGGCTCTGAGCTGTCAGCACAGAGCCCGATGTGCAGCTCGAACCCACGAACTGTGAGATCATGACCTGAGCCGAAGTCAGACACTTA
Source organism: Herpailurus yagouaroundi (assembly GCF_014898765.1). NCBI lineage: Eukaryota > Metazoa > Chordata > Mammalia > Carnivora > Felidae > Herpailurus > Herpailurus yagouaroundi. Next base: position 1,972,765 of record NW_024412783.1, read on the forward strand.
ACCAACTGAACCACCCAGGCGCCCCTATCTTAATTGGTTTCTATTAAATCAAATGTATATTGTAAGCACTGCCACAGAAAATGTGTTCATTTATGAATTCAAGTGTGTACATTTATGAAAATTAATTGAGCTACTCACTATTTATGCACTTTTCTGTGTATTTATGATTTGTGCACTTTAGCACAAAAATAGTTTTATCTAATTGTCCATCTGTACAGTCATTTTCTTTTTTAATTTAAATATTAACATTTAAATATTACAATTGCTCTTTCCTTTTAACCTGCACAGTCATCATAAAACATACAATAATATTTTATCTCTCTTCTTTTGTTTGAAACTTGGTCTTTTTACAGATGAATAACATTGTGTATTTCAGGCTACATTTACATGAGTTTTCTTTGGGATGTATATGGAAAGACTTGGTGAAAAAAAAAAGCATACATTTGTTATTGAACTAGTTTACATATTATTCAATGACATGAGAGTTCCAGTTTCAGGTCATGCAGAGATCCAACAACTTATCTTCAAAATGTTTTTACTTAATATCACTTGTGTCTCTATTTTTAAATTTGTATCTGGTTGGGATTTTTTTTCTGTCCTTGTTTAATAAAATTTCAAATCTTTGACCATGTGAGTAATTAATTACTATTTTCCTTTCAACGTTTGCATTTATCTTTTACCTTCTTTATATCTAAGATTTAAAGAGACCCTGTGTTCTAAGCCAGTTTAAATTCCATGGACCACATTTATGATGATGGCTTGCATTTAGTTTTATCTATCTGCCTCTCCCTATGCTCAGTGTAATCTCCTTGCAGCCCCATACCTATTTAAATCCAACAGCCTTTGTTCTGACCACACACTTCTTTATGTGACTGGAAAAAAATCAGAACTAGTATAAATGCCACCACTTTTAATTTGTAACTTTTACCGGACTTTCAAACCTCCGAGAATAGTTGTACCCATCTACAATCCTTTCAATGTTTTTCTTTCTAGAAAACTATTTTGTGTCATTTTCATTTTCCTGAACTTTTGAATGCCTTCTATCTCCACATCTCTCTCATCTGATACTGGTCTTCTATTTTAATAAAAATATTAAAATATTTACAAGAACACTTCCATATCTGCATTACTGGCACACACTTTTCTACAAATTTTCATGTGTTAATCATGTTCTGTCCTGTCAGTGTGGAGACATTGTAAGTCCAATTTTCATCATATAAAGAAAATTCCTAACCTCTCACCTATGCTAACCAAAATATTAATTCTCAGCTTTTTTTTTCATATTACCAGAAACATTTGACAAATTCATAACTCTCTGTTCTTTGATGTAGTTTATTACTTGGCTTAAATGATTTTTAATTTATTGTGTTGTTTTTCATCTTTATGGATGACTACTTTTTCTTTCCTTGAAAAATTTCCCCCAATTTATTTAATATTGAGTTCCCAGAGTTCAATGCATACTATTTGGGAACTAAGTTTCAGAAATATCATATACTTTTTTGTTTGTTTGTTTGTCTGTCATTGGTCTTTCTATGTCCACTCTCAAATGTAATTCTCTATTGTAGATATTCCTTTTAGATACAGCTGTATTTATTTATTTATTTATTTATTTATTTATTTATTTATTTATGCATTTGGGGGTTGTGATAAAATCTCAATATTTCAATACTAAAATCCTTATCCTGTCCACCTACCAAATGTTCCTCACCTGGTTTACATGATTAGAGCTCCATATTCTCAGATACTAGATGGTTAACCCTCATGTCTGTTGCCAACAATGGAACCAGTGCAAATGATTCAAATCTAGACAAAAAATTTGTCTTCTCCTCACAACTCTTCAGAGACTCTAACTCAATCATCATCTTCACAGTGGTGTGTAAATTGAGTCTAATCTGCTTATTTCTTTTTGGGCCTGACCTCCCACTGCTTTCTCTATCTTTGCATAAGTTTCATACTGACTGCCTTTCTTGTATTCAAACAGACCAATAATGTCACACCTTACGGCCATTTTCTGACTGTTATCTTTGCTCACAGTACCTTCTTCACAGATGTCTATATAGTCAAAACCTTTCATTCTTTCTATTCTCTCATCAAACCATACCTCACTCCTTTAAAAATACAATATTTAAAACTCCCAAACCACTGTCTCTCATTGTCTCTTATAATTTTGTATTATTCCTATATTATTTTTATTTTAACATAATATTTAGCTCAGTTTATGTTTCTCACCCTGCTAAAATGTTAGCTCACCATTGTTAGACATCCTTTGTGTTTTGCTCATTGATGTATCCAAAGAACCTTTAATAATTCCTGGTAATTAGTCAATATATATCAGGTCAATTAAATTAATTAATCTAGTTTAATGCACAGCATAATTTTTAATGTTGAAAATTTTGCTTATATTTGTTTTTTATTTAATATTATATAAGAAGAACTGCAGATAACAAAGAATTAAAGTTATTATATTTAATTTAAAGTTAATATATACAAGAGTATATTACACCCTTTTTCATTATATCCAGAATTCCAATTGGATTCTTTTGGCTTTATTTCATTCAGCAGGTGACAGAACCAAAATATTTAATTTTTAAATAATTCAACAGAATATACTTTATGTCCTGTCCTTAGGCTGTAGATAATAGGATTCAATTTTGGAGGAACAACTGTATAGAATATGGACAGTACGAGGTGAAGATGAGAGGGGACATCTGACCTCAGTAACCCACTATAGCAGCACCAAGTAAAAAAAAAATCATGATTACCAAGTGAGGAACACAGGGAGAGAAGGCTTTGGACTCACTCTTAGTAGAGGAGATATTCAGAACAGTAGGCCCCTTGTGCAAATATGAGAGAAAAATGGAGATAAAACAGACAAAATCCAATGAAAAGAGGTATGGGCACTCTGATGGAGCAAATAAATGTGAGAATAGGTGCTTGAAGAGAGCAAAAGAACTACTTTATTACCTGTGTTGGTCTTTCTCTAAAGCAACACGGCTCAATGCCTATAAGGTCCCTCGCTCCATGATTTGTTTCATGCAGAAAAGTGAGAGGTTAATTACTGCCCAGTCTCCCCAGCCCAAGAAGTCCACTTCTTTCTCAATCAGCCAAAAATTGAGATGATTTGCATAGCTGGTTAGTCTGGGGAAGCTAAAAACAGGGAAAAGAGTTGGGGGTTGCAACAATTCGGTGCAGAACTTAACAATTGATAATGGTGGCAACTAAATAACTGTGGACTCCACCAACAGACTTACCTATAAACTTCATAGGAGGCATCACCTGTGTGTACCCTCAAACAGTGCACATGTGCCCCCCAGTAATCCATGTGCCCAAATGACCCTGTGGCCAGTGCTCCGCATGTCCATGCAGACAGTGGACTAAAACCTCTACAGATCATGTGCAAAGAAAATGAAGTATCCACTGAAAAGTTCTGAGAGACTACCCAGAATTCATAACATGATGGACTGGTAAAATTCTTTATATTTGCAAGCCACTTTATTCTTCCAATGCAAAGACACCAATGGAAAACTTCAAAACACAAGCAATCAAAGAAACATAACACCAGCAAAGGCACAATAATTGTCCATTAGCTGACACCAAAAAATAGAGAACTATGAATTGTCCAACCAAATATTCAAAATAATTGTTTCAAGAAAGCTAAGCTCAGCAAAACACAGATATGCAACTAAATGAAATCGGGACAATATATGAACAAAATGAGAAGTGCAAGAGATAAAATTACCTAATAAAACTTCTGCAGCTGGAAAATGAAATAAATGAAATGAGAAATGCAGTGAAGACAAGCAGGAAGGAAAAACAAATCTCTGAATTTGAAGATAAGTGATTTGAAATTATACAGGCAGGAAAAAAAGAATAGAAAAGACTTAAGAAAACCTACAGGATTTGATATGCCATTATGTAAACCACCGTACATACTACTATAGTTTTAGAAGGAGAAAAGATAAAAGAACAGAAAACTTATTTAAAGAGATAACGAGGAAAAAAAAGTAAAACATCCTAAATTCTTAGTGCAATATGGAAATTCAAGTTCAAGAAGCTCAAAAGACCCTATTTTTATTGCACCACTATTTACAATAGCTAAGATATGGAAACAGCCAAAATGTACACTGATTGATGAATGGATAAGGGAGATGTGGTATATATACACAATGAAATATTATTTCTTGCCATTTGCAAAGACATGGATGGGGCTACAGAGTATAATGCTAAGTGAAATAAGTCACTCAGAGAAAGACAAATGCATGATTTTTCTCATATGTGGAATTTAAGAAACAAAACAAATAACAAAGGAATAAAAGGGAGAGAGGAACTAAGAAACAGACTCATAAATATCTTCTCCCATTCTGTCGGTTGCCTTTTAGTTTTGCTGATTGTTTTCTTCGCTGTGCAGAAGCTTTTTATTTTGATGAGGTCCCAGTAGTTCATTTTTGCTTTTGTTTCCGTTGCCTCCAGAGACGTGTTGAGTAAGAAGTTGCTGCAGCCAAGGATCAAAGAGGTTTTGCCTGCTTTCTCCTCAAGGATTTTGATGGCTTCCTGTCTTACATTTAGGTCTTTCATCCATTTTGAGTTTATTTTTGTGTATGGTATAAGAAAATGGTCCAGGTTCTTTCTTCTGCATGTGGCTGTCTAGTTTTCCCAGCAACAATTACTGAAGAGACTGTCTTTATTCCCCTGGATATTCCTCCCCGCTTTGTCAAAGATTAGTTGGCCATACGTTTGTGGATCCATTTCTGGGTTCTCTATTCTGTTCCATTGATCTTAAGTATAGAAAACAAACTGATGGTTCCAGGAGGGGAGGAGGTTGGGGGATGGGTTAAATAGATTATGGGTATTAAGTAGTACACTTGTGATGAACACTGGAAGTGTTGAATCACTATAGTACACACCTGCAACTATTAAAACACTATGTTAAATAACTGGAATTAAAATAAAAACTTTAAAATATAAGTAAGTAAATAAATGAACAAAAAGAAGCAGAAAATATCACAAATAGAATCCAACCAAGGAAAATTACATCAAAAACACTGTAAAAATATTAAGTAAAAAAAAAAAAAGAGAAAATTGAAAAAAAAATCAAGAAAAATGTTACTCATCATGTGTAGGGGAACTTGCATAATTGTATCAGCACTTATCTCAGCAAAATCCTTGAGGGTCAGGAGATTGTAGGGCAATATGAATCCAAAGTGTTGAAAGAAAAGAAAAATATTAAGCAAGAACACCATACATGGCAAATTTGTCCATCAGGAAAAAAAAAAAAAAAAGCTGATCTTCCAAAAACATGAAGAAGCTCATCACCAGTAAATGCTAAATAAAGTTGGGACACCTGGGTAGCTCAGTCGGTTAAGCGTTCGACTTCTGCTCAGATCATGATCTCACAGTTCATGAGTTCAAGCCCTGCGTTGGGCTCTGTGCTGACAGCTCAGAGCCTGGAGCTTGCTTCAGATTCTGCGTCTTCCTCTGACTGCCCCTCCACCACTTGTACTTTGTCCCTCACGTTGCCTCAAAAATAAATAAAACGTTAAAAATATTAAATGCTAAACAAAGTTCTTCAAGTTGGAATAAACTAATTAGTAATATAAAATCTATGAAAGTAAAAAACAATAGTAAATAGTCAAATTTAGAATATCTAATAGTATAATTGTAGGGTGTAATTTTATTTTAACTCTAGTATAATAGTTAAAAATGAATGTATTAAAATAATTACAGATATAAAAGTCTGTTAAAGGATATACAATATATGTTTTGGTAATTTGTGATATCAATAACATAAAAGTTTTGTGTGGGGAAGTAAAACTACTGCTTTTGTATGTCGTTAAAGTTGTTTCCAGCTTAAAACAGACTGTAATGACAATAAGATGTCTTTTTTTTTGTTTTTAATGCACGGAGTCATGATATATATATATATATATATATATATATATATATATACACACATATATATAATGAATATATATTATATATAATAATTAATATATATAATATATAATATATATATATTGTGTGTATATATATATATATATATATATATATATATATATACATACATAATTTATTGTCAAATTGGTTTCCATACAAAACTCAGTGCTCATCCCAACAGGTGCTCTCCTCCCTGCCCATCACCCACTTTCCCTTCTCCCCCACCCCACAACTCCCCTTAGTTTGTTCTCAGTCCTTAAGAGTCTCTTATGGTTTGCCTCCTTCCCTCTCTGTAACATTTTTCCCCCTTTCCCTCCACTATGGTCTTCTGTTATGTTTCTCAGGATCCACATATGAGTGAAAACATATGGTATGTGTCTTTCTCTGCCTGACTTATTTCACTTAGCATAATACTCTCCAGTTCCACCCATGTTGCTACAAATGGCCAGATTTCATTCTTTCTCATTGCCAAGTAGTATTTCATTGTATACAAAAACCATATCTTTTTTATCCATTCTTCAATTGATGGACATTTAGGCTCTTTCCATAATTTGGCTATTGTTGAAAGTGCTGCTATAAACATTGGGGTACAAGTGCCCCTATGCATCAGCACTCCTGTATCCCTTGGGTAAATTCTGAGCAGTGCTATTGCTGGGCCATTGGGTATATCTATTTTTTAATTTTTTGAGGAACCTCCACACTGTTTTCCAGAGTGGCTGCACCAGTTGAATTCCCACCAACAGTTCAAGAGGGTTCCCGTTTCTCCACACCCTCTCCAGGATCTATAGTCTCCTGATTTGCTCATTTTAGCCACTCTGACTGGCATGAGGTGGTATCTCAGTGTGGTTTTGAATTGCATTTCCCTGATGAGGCGTGATGTTGAGCATCTTTTCATGTGCCTTTTGGCAATCTGGAAGTCATCATTAGACAAGTGTCTATTCACGTCTTCTGCCATTTCTTCACTGGATTATTTGTTTTTCAGGTGTGGAGTTTGGTGAGTTCTTTATAGATTTTGGATACTAGCCATTTGTCTGATATGTCATTTGCAAATATCTTTTCCCATTGCATCAGCTGCCTTTAAATTTTATTGATTGTTTCCTTTGCAGTGCAGAAGCTTTTTATCTTCATGAGGTCCCAATAGTTCATTTTTGCTTTTAATTCCCTTGGCTTTGGAGATGTATCAAGTAAGAAATTGCTGCAGCTGAGGTCAAACAGGTTTCTTTCTGCTTTCTCCTCTAGGATTTTGATGGCTTCCTGTCTCACATTCAGGTCATTCAACCATTTTGAGTTTATTTTTGTGTATGGTGTATGAAAGCGGTCTAGTTTCATTCTTCTGCATGATGCTGTTCATTTCTCCCAGCTCCATTTGTTTAAGAAACTGTCTTTTTTCCTTTCGTTTCTCTTTCCTAACATATATTCCATTGCTTTGGAATGCAGAGTTCTAAATATATCTGTGAAGTCCATTTGATCCAATGTATCATTCAGGGCCCTTGTTTCTTTATTGATTCTCTGTCTAGATGATGTATTCATTGTTGTAAGTGGAGTATTAAAGTCCCCTGCAATCACCACATCCTTATCAATAATGTTGCTTATGTTTGTGATTAATTGTTTTATATATTTGGGGGCTTCCAAATTCAGTTCATAGCCATTTATAATTGTTAAATCTTCATGATTGATAGACCCTGTAATTATTATATAATGCCCTTCTTCATCTCTTGTTACAGCCTTTAATTTAAAGTCTAGTTTGTCTCGGGGCGCCTGGGTGGCGCAGTCGGTTAAGCGTCCGACTTCAGCCAGGTCACGATCTCGCGGTCCGTGAGTTCGAGCCCCGCATCGGGCTCTGGGCTGATGGCTCGGAGCCTGGAGCCTGTTTCCGATTCTGTGTCTCCATCTCTCTCTGCCCCTCCCCCGTTCATGCTCTGTCTTCTCTGTCCCAAAAATAAATAAAAAACGTTGAAAAAAATAAAAAAAAAGTCTAGTTTGTCTAATATAAGTATGGCTACTCCAGCTTTCTTGTGACTTCCAGTAGCATCATAGATACTTCTCCATCCCCTCACTTTCAATCTGAAGGTGTCCTGTGGTCTAAAATGAGTCTGTTGTAGAAAGCAAATAGATGGGTCTTGTTTTGTTTTTTTTTTGTTTGTTTGTTTGTTTGTTTGTTTTCCCATTCTGATACCCTATGTCTTTTGGTTGGAGCATTTAGTCCATTTACATTCAGTGTTGTTATTGAAAGAAAGGTGTTTAGAGTCATTGTGATATCTGTATGTTTCATGCTTGTAGTGGTGTCTCTGCTACTTTGTGGTCCTTGCAACATTTCACTCACAGAGTCCCCCTTAGGATTTCTTGTAGGATTGGTTTAGTGGAGATGAATTACTTCTGTTTTTGTTTGTTTGGGGAGACCTTTATCTCTCCTTCTATTCTGAATGACAGACTTGCTGGATAAAGTATTCTCGGCTGCATATTTTTTCTGTTCATCACATTGAAGATTTCCTGCCATTCCTTTCTGGCCTGACAAGTTTCACTAGATAGATCTGCTACTAGTCTTATGTGTCTACCTTTGTATGTTAAGATCTGTTTATCCCTAGCTACTTTGAGAATTCTCTCTTTATCTTTTTATTTTGCCAGTTTCACTATGATATGTTTTTCAGAAGATCAATTCAAGTTACATCTGAAGGGAGTTCTCTGTGCCTCCTGGATTCCAATGCCTGTTTCCTTCCCTAAATCGGGAAAGTCTCAGCTATGATTTGTTCAAGTACACCTTCAGTCCCGTTCTGTCTTTTGTTTTTCTGGAATTCCTATGATACGGATATTGTTCTGTTTGATTGCATCATTTTTTTCTCTAATTCTCCTCTTGTATTCCTGGATTTCTTTATCTCTATTTTTCTCAGCTTTCTCTTTTTCCACAATTTTATCTTCTAATTCACATATTCTCTCTTCTGTCCCTTCAATCTGTGCTGTGGCCACCTCTATTTTATGTTGCATCTCATTTATACCATTTTTTAATTCATCATGAATATTGTTTAGTCCCTGATATCTGTAGCAATAGATTCTCTGCTGTCCTCTACGCTTTTTTCAAGCCCAGCAATTAATTTTATGACTGTTATTCTAAATTCTTGTTCAGTTATATTGCTTACATCAGTTTTGATCAATTCGTTAGCTGTCACTACTTCCTGGAATTTCTTATAGGAGACTTCTTCTATTTCATCATTTTGGCTAGTTTTCTGTCCCATATGCATTTTAAAAGCTTATTGTGTGCTCTGCACCTGTGAGCACTGCTATATTAAAGGAGGGTCATACACTGTCCAGGGCCTGGCCCTTCAGGAGGTGTTTTTTCAAAGATTGTTACTTGTTCTCTGTTATCGTGACTTTGGTTATTTTATTACCCTACTTATAGTGATATTTTGGATACTCCACCAGGTGTGCTTTGGTTTGTTCCTTGGAGTAGATATGTAAAGGGTAACAGACAGACAAACAGGAGACAGAAATGTTCAAACACACAAACAAATAACACAAACAACGAAATAAACAAACAAACAAAAAAACTAAAGACTAAAACAAAAAACCCAATAACACCGAGTACAAGTAAAGAAGAGGGTGAAGATGGTGCTGATAGAAGAGCACATGCAAAGAGAGAAACGACAGGAGTGTTGGGGTGGGGGAAGAAAAAATAAACATTGATTAAGCAGAGATACACAAGGCTTAATCCAGAGAGAGAGGAAAATAAGGAGGCAGGGAAAACGAAATGAAGATAAAATTACCCAGTCAGAGAAAGTATATGACTTGATTATTCCAGAGAGTGAGAAAGGAGTGTAAAGAAGGAGGTGTATCAAGACACCAAGACATGTATCAAGACAATGGATTAAATATATCTGTTTAGACAGACCAATAACCAGAGTAACCAGCCAAGGGGAGGGATGAGATAAGAAGAAAACGGGGGGGGGGGAACATATCTATATATCCAGAATTGACCTAGAGTTAATCCAGGCAATGCTGCAGTGCTTGTCAGGAGGAGCTGTCCCCAGGGTCTGTGCTGCTTTGATGGATATGCAGTTACCCAGTGTGAAGGGGTGAGGTTTGGTGTAATCTGCACCCACCTCCACTATGGTCCCCAGGAGTGATCCTTGAGGCCCTGTCTTGGGGTGGTGGGGGGGACAGGAATGGTGATCCCCCAGTCTCTTCTCCACCGAGCCTGACCCAGTTTGAGTCGTCCACATTGTGCCTCGGGTGCAGACGGGGTGGTCCTCCTCACTCCACCAACTCCCCTGACCCTGCACTTGGCTAGGATTCAAAGTCTTGCTTTGTGCCCTCTGGCAATGGGGAAGTGCCTCTCAGTGTGGCTGGATATGTGGTCCTGGATGGCTTTGTCTGTGCCTCTGCATTTCAGGGAGGACCACCTTTTCCTACTGCAGACTGAGAGCCACCACCCTCACCATGAGCTCCTGCAGTGGCACATACAGGCAGGCTTTGTCTTTTCCCACAGCACCCCAGGGAGATGACCACATTTTCCTACTGCAGACTGCGCCCTTGGCCCAGCCACTGAGCCCAGGGGTGGCGGACACAAGCAGGCTTTGTACTATCACACAGCCTTCCAGGGAGGGAACCACTTTTTCCAACTGCAGACTGAGACCCTGACATACATCCACACCCAGGCCTTGGCTCCCATCCTCCCCAGGTGCGCACATAGGGATCCTGCCCCAGTCCAAAGAAAGCCCTGCAGTTAGAGATCGGATCCCACTCAGTCTCAGTCCGAGGTCTTTCTCCTGTCCAGATATGGTCCTACACTTCCCTAGCCACTTTTTCTCTTCCCTTTATCTCTCTGCAGAATGGGGTCCCTCCCCTCTGTGCCCACATGGCATTTTTTTTTATTTCCCCCAATGTGCAGTTAATCACCTTTTTTTCCAGCTTTCCCATTTTCTTCCTAGTAGATTCAGTCTCTTTCCTCCCAGGCTCTGGTGTTCAAAGTCCTTTGGCTTCTGCACTTTTTTGCTTGAGAGACGTGAAAAATATGGATCCCCTACTTCTCTGTCATGTTGGCCCTTCACTGAGAATAAGATGTCATATAGGATGTATACCAAGAAGAAAAAAAAATACTTTATCAGGTACACAAAGATAAAGAGAAGTAAGTTAACCAATAAAATCATAAATAAATCAATAAAATCATAAATCAATAAAAGATAATTAAATTACAAAAGAAGAGAGCAAGTTATGAATAAAGAGACTATAAAGCATTAATAAAACAATAAAAAATGAAAACAATTTCCTTATCAATAACTACTTTAAATATATATATATATATATACATATATATATTTATAGAAGAGTTGGCACACAGTGTTATGTTAGTACAGGCATAAAGGCATAGTGAATCAACAACTTCATAGATTGTCCAGTGTTCATCAGGATAGGTGTTAACACAATCTGTCACCACACAATATTATAATATTATTGACTATACTTGTCATTTCTATGGTTTATTTATTTTATTACTAGAAGTTTTTACTTCTTAATACCTCTATCATTTTTGTCCATCTCTCCACACTCTTCCTCTCTGGCAATCACAAGTTTGTTCTGTATTTATGGGTCTATTTTGTTCTTTTGTTTGTTTCTTTGTTTTTTTCTTTAGATTCACATATAAGCAAAATCATGCTATGCATCTTCTCTGACTTATTTCACTTAACATAATACCCTCACCTCTATTTATGTCAAAAAATGAGAAGGTCTTATTTTTTATGGCTGATCAATATTCCATTATATAGATTGATTATTATAGATAGACATCTATCTATCTATCTATCTATCTATCTATCTATATTTTATATGTCTCTACTGATATGTAGACCAAAGTATACAACTCTCTCTCACTCTCTATCTATATCTATACCTATGTCTCTATCTATCTATCTATCTATCTATCTTAATCTTCCATATCTTGGTTATTGTAAATAATGCTGCAATAAATTGGAGTGCATATATATTTTCAAATTAGGATTAGTGTTTTCATTATGTTTACATAAATATCTGGTAAAGGAATTACTGTACCATATGGTATTTCTAGTTTTAATTTTTGCAGTACCTCAGTGCAGTTTTGCACAGTGGGTTCACCAATTTACATTCCCACCAATAGTGCACAAAACTTCCCTTCCCTTCACATCTTCACCAACACTTGTTATTTTGTGTCTTTTTTATGGTAGCTGCTCTGACAACTATGGAATAATATCTCCTGTGTTTGATTTGCATTTCCCCATTAATGAGTGATTTTAAGGAAATTGAAATGTCTGTTTGTCATCTGTATGAGTTTTTGGAAGAAAGTGTATTCAGGTCACTGTGCACTTACTTTGTAATCAATTATTTTTTGGTATTGAGTTATATAAGTTATTTATATATTGTGGATATTAAACCTTTATCAGATATATCATTTTCAAATATTTTCTCCCATTCACTAGGTCACTTGTTCTTTTATTGATGTTACCCTTTCTTGTTCAAAATCTTTCATTTTATTCCCAATATTTTATTTTTGTTTTTGTTTCCCTTGTTTTAAGAGATATATTTAAAAAGATGTTACTATGACCTATATCCACGCTATAACTGCCTATGTTTTATTTAAGGAGTTTTTAAGGTTTTCAATTTAAGATATAGATTTATAATAGATATTGAGTATATTTTTGAGCTCTAACAAAGTGATACAGTTTCAGTCTTTTGCATATAGCTCTCCAATTTTCCCAACACAATTTATTGAAGAGATTATCTTTGCCTTGTTGTATATCCTTGCTTCCTTTGTCATAGATTAATTGACCATAGAAGCATGAGTTTATTTCTGGGCTCACTATTCAGTTCCATTAATTTATGTTCTATTTTTGTGCCAGTAGCATACTGGCACCATATGAAATCTTGAAATATTGTGATATTTATGAGTTAGTTATTTTTTCTTATGATTAGTTTGACCCTTCAGTGTTTTTTGGTTCCTTATAAATTTTAGGATTATTTGGTCAAGTCTTGGGAAAAATGTTATTGATATTTCAAAAAGAATTGCTTTGAAGCTGTATATTGGTTTGGGCGCGAAAAAATAAAAAATATTCATTCTTTCGTTGGGTGAACACAAAACATCTTTCCATTTGTTGGTGTCCTCTTCAATTTATTTTATCAAAGTTTCATAGTTTTCAGAGTATAGTTTTCAGTATATCGTTTTCACCTCCTCAGTTAAGTTTAGCCCTAGGTATTTTATTCCTTTTGTTGCAGCTATAAATGCAATTATTTTCTTAATTTCTTCTGCTGCTACTTTGTTATTAATGTGTAGAAATGTAGCAAATTTATGTATATTAATTTTGTATTCTGCAAATTTACTGAACTCATTTATTAGATCTAGTAGTTTTTAGGTGGAGTCTAGTGTTTTCTATATATAATGTTATGTAATATGTAAATAGTAAAATTTTATTTAATTTTTTTACGAATTTGGGTGGCTTTTATTTCTTTACTTGTCTAATTGCTGTGGCAAAGACTTCCATTACTATATTTAATAAAAGTGATGAGTGTGGAAATTCTTGTCTTATACCTGATCTTAGGGGAAAATCTCCCAGGTTTTCACCATTGAGTCTGATGTTAGCTGTGGGTATTCATATATGGCCTTGATTATGTTGAGTATATTTCCTCTAAATGTAAGTGGTGAAAGTTTTCATCATTAAATGAAATTGGGCCTTATCAAATGCTGTTTCTGCATCTATTGAGATTGCCACATGGTTTTTATCCTTTTTGTTATAAATATGATATATTACATTGATTTATGTGTTGCTATATGTATATTGAATCACTGTTGCATCCCTGGAGTAACTCCCACTTGATCATGGTGAATTATCTTTTTAATATGTTGTAAGATTCAGTTTGCTAATATTTTGTTGAGGAGTTTTGCCCCTATTGTGCCAAGAATATTGGCCTTTACTATTTTGTTGTTGTTATTGTTGCTGTTGTTATTATTGTAGTTCTTTGTAGTAACTTTGTCTGCTTTTCACCACATAGAATAAATTTGGAAGCTATTCTTCTTCTAAATCTTATAATAGGTTCAGGAGATAGATATTAACTTCTTTAAATATTTTGTAAAATTTACCTGTCAGGCCATCTCATCCTGGACTTTTGTTTGTTGAGAGTATTTTGATACCAATTCAGCTTCATTATTAGTAATTGATATGTTCAAATAATTCTCTTACCTCCAGATTTGCTAATGAAAGATTACATATTTTTATGAATTTATCCATTTCTTTTAGGTTGTCAAATTTTTTGGCAACTTTTTTGTAGTGGTTTCTTATAATCATTAGAATTACTGTGGTGTTGGTTAGTATCTCTTTCATTTCTGGTTTTAGTTATTTCATACTTTTTATTTTCATAATTTTAACTAAAGTTTTATTAATTTTGTTTACCTTTTCAAAAAATTGGCACATCAGTAGGCACCATTTCTCTCCCTTGCCACTCAACATAAATGCAGAGCCACATGCCAAGGACAGTGGAGCCCCAATACTTGCTGCCTAGCCTGTTTTCTCCAACTCCCACTCCAATGCACTCTTACACAGCTGCCTTTATTGGTCAAACCTCCTTAATCCCAGTGTGGTGAAATCGCCCTCTGGAAGACCAGAGCAGTCTTATGCTCACACCAGGTCCCTAATACCTGGAGTTTTAAAGACAGAAGGCTTGACTGACAGATATCCCAGAGGGAACTACAATGCTCCTGGAAGGAAGTAGGAAAACATCCCAGAGGTAGACAGATTGAAAAAAATAATTAAAAAATGCCTGGGGCACACAGAGGGGGAGATTATTCACTCTTCAAGGAGTGTTTCCTGAGAGCAGCAAGCAGGGATCCCTCTCCAGTGACAAAAGAGTTGGCTGGTACCATTTTCCTACACAACCCTTCAGCACAAACACATAACCACCATTGATAAGCAGCAAAGCCCTAAGACTGGCTGCCTAACATGTGAAAACAAGTTCCCACAGCCCAGTGTCCTGCCAGTATGGCCCTTCTTAGTTAAGTTTGCATGAGGCCCTGCACAGTGGATCCTTCCCCAGAAGACCAGCAGAAACCCCTGCCCACACCTTATCCCAACCAGAGTTCTACAAGGCTATTGGAAGTACCACCAATGAATACCTAGTTAAGACTTGCCAAACTCTAGAAAAAGGCAAAACATTGCCCACTGTAGGCAAGGAGAACCTCCAAATAAGAATGGTCTGAAAGATAGAGAAGTCGAAACACCAGAGCAGAGTGCATACAGCACACATCAGAGACTCCTTCTGAAGTGCCAGGTCCTGGATAGTATATGACCTCTTCTTCATAAAGCCATTACTCTCAGGAGCAAGAAATGTAAGAGGCTTTTCTAACAATCAGAAGAATACAGAGACTTAGAGAAAGAGCCAAGATGGAAGAATTCATCCCAAATGAAACAAGATAAGGTCATAATCAGATTCTAAGCAAAACAGATATAAGTAATATTGCTGATGGAGAATTTAGAACAGCAGTCATAAAGATACTCACTGGGCTTGAGAAAAGAATGGAAGACATCAAGGAGCTCCTTAACACAGTGATAAAAGAGTTAAAAAACAAGTAGTCAGAAATAAAGAATGCAATAACTGAGATGAATGAAAACAAGGATGGAGGAAGCAAGGAACAAGTAAGTGATATAGTAGATGAAGTAATGGAAAATGATGAAGCTGAACAAAAGAGAGAAAGAATTGTGGAACACAAAAGGAAACAGGAAGCTCAGTGATCCCCATCAAACGTAATAACATTCATATTATAGGAGTTCCAGAAGAAGAAGAGAGAAAAAAAGAGGTGAAAAAATTATTTGAGAAAGTAATAGCTGCAAACATCTTTACTCTGGGGAAGGAAACGGACATCCACATCCAGGAAGGCACAGAAAACTTCCATGAAAATCAGCAAAAGCAGGCAAACACCAAGACATATTGCAGTTAAATTTACAAAATATAGCAATAAAGAAAAAATCTTAAAAACATCAAGAAAAAAGAAGTCCTTAACTTACAAGGGAAGACCCACAAGGCTAGCTGTATATAGCTTCATAGAAACATGGCAAGCCATACTGAAAGTACTTTAAGGGAAAAATCTGCAGTCAAGAATATTCTATGTGGCATGTATA
This sequence comes from Herpailurus yagouaroundi, assembly GCF_014898765.1. NCBI lineage: Eukaryota > Metazoa > Chordata > Mammalia > Carnivora > Felidae > Herpailurus > Herpailurus yagouaroundi. The sequence goes on from NW_024412783.1 coordinate 1,988,829, forward strand.
TCATTCAGAGTAGAAAAAGAGATAAAGAGTTCCTAGACAAACAGAAACTAAAGGAATTTGTCACCACTAAACCAACCCTGTAAGACTAGCTAAAGGGGATCTTTGAGCACAAAGGAAAGACCAAAAATGACAAAGACAAGAAAGGAACAGAGAAAATCTCCAGACACAATGACAAAACAATTGATAAAATGGCACTAAATAAATAACTATCGATAATTACTTTGGGGGCACCTGGGTGATTCAGTTGGTTGAGTATCCAAATCTTGACTTCAACTCAGGTCATGATCCCAGGTTCAAGGTATCAAGTCTGTTTCAGGCTCTGTGCTGAGCATGGAGTCTGCCTGACATTCATTCTCTCTCTCTCTCTCTCTCTCTCTCTCTCTCTCTCTCTCCCTCCCTCCCTCCATCCCTCTCTAAAATAAAATTAAAAGAAATAAAAAATAATTACTCTGAGTATAAATTATTTAAACACTCCCATCAAAAGATATATGGTATCATAATGGATAAAGGAAAACAAGATCCATCTATATGCAGCCTACAAAAGACTCACTTTAGAACTAAAGACACTGATAGATTCAAAGTGAGGAGATGGAGAAATATTTATTATGAAAATGTATGTCAAAAGAAATTTGAAGGGGCACCTGGGTGGATCAGTTTTAGTCCATCCTAAAACAGCAGAATGTACATTTTTTTTCCAATTGAAAATGGGCAATTTTCCAGAATAGATCACATACTAGGTCACAAATCAGTCCTCAACAAGTCTCAATAGATTGAGACTGTACCATGCATTTCTTTTCCTCTGAGTACGATGCTATAAAACTTGAAGTTAACCACAGTAATATGTGGAAAGACCATGAATACATGGGGGTAAAATATCATACTACTAAACAATAAAGGGGTCAGCCAGAAATTCAAAGAATAAATTTAAAAAAATACACACAAACAAATGAAAAAAGAAAAAAAATGGCCCAAATCCTTTGGGATGCAACAAATGTGGTCCTAAGAGGGAATTATACAGGAATACAGGGATATCTTAGAAAGCAACAAATCTTAAATAAAAACCTAGCTTCTACATAAAGGAACTAGAAAAAGATCAACAAAAGACCCCTAAAGCCAGCAGAAAGAATGAAGAAATAAATATTAGAGCATTAACAAATAATATAGAAAATAAATAAACAAACAAACAAATAAGATCAATGACACCAGGAGCTGGTTTGTTGAAAAAAATAATGCAATTGATAAACCCCTAACCAGGCTTAGAAAAAACAAACAGAAAAGACCCACATATATAAAATAACAAATGAGAGAGAAGAAATAACAATCAACACCACAGAAATATAAATAATTATAACAGAATATTATAAAATAAAATATGCCAACAAATTTGACAACCTGGAGAAATAGATAAATTCTGAGAAATTAGTAACCTACCACAACTATAACAGGAAGAAATAGAAAACTTGAACAGACTGTGAACCAGCAAAGAAATTGAATCAGTAATCAAAAAACTCCCAAGAGGGGGATGAGTGAAGATGGCTGGACAGCATGGAAGCTTTTTGTGTCTTGCGTCCATGAAATACAGCCAGACCAACACTAAACCATCCTACACACCTAGAAAACTGGAGGATTACCACAACAATCTGAACAACCTGAACCACAGAATTCAGCAGGTATACATCACAGACAGTTGAACTTTGGGAGAAAGAAGCCACGAAAGGTAGGGAACTGCTTTTGCGGGTGGAAAGAGGACAGAGACTGGGGAGAGGGGGAGAATATGGGAAAAGCACCCCTCCCTAAAAGCGCTGCAGAGAAAGTGGAAAATTGGAAACAGCTGCAGGGACTAAACTAAAAAGGGAGAAAGGAGAAAGGAGAGGGTTTAAATTCCATTAAGACTGTAAACAAGGGGAGAGCAAAGGCTGAAACTCTGCAGCTCAATACCTGGCGGTGCTCTGGAGGGGAGGGTGAATCCCCAGGAACAGAGTGGGTCCTGGGAGGTTCTCAGGCCACACAAGGAAAAGTGATTCCACTGCTGGAAGGACATTTGGTAGAGACTGTTGAAGCCACCTGGTCCCAGCAGACCCCAGAAGGTGGCCACATTCACTGGTGCTGAGGCAAGGTATTTAAGGGTGAAGCCTGGTGCTAGATGTGTGTTGTGATTTTCATAATCCCTGAAATGCTGCTGCTACACTGTCTCACAAACTTTTTCTGGAGCGGGCTGGCACCTGGCCACAGTCTCGAGGCACCAGCAGCAGCAGGGTCCAGCAGGCATTTCTGGGTGCAGCTGACATTCAGCCATTGCTCATTTGGCCATTGCTCAGTGAGACCCTCCTGCAGAGGGGCAGAATGGGACAAAGCCACAGTCCTTCAGAAATAAGGGGCCGTAGAAAACAGCTGTAACAGACAAAACTTGGTAGAAAGGTACTGGCTGGGACCTGGTCATGGAGAGTGAAAAAGCGGAAAGTAGATGAGAGCTGAAGACAGAGGACGGGTGCATGATTGCTGATCCAGGAGAATAGACGGTAGCTGGGTGGAGCCATTTTCACCTCTCCCGCGCATGCGCATACGCACCTAACAGCACTACAACAAGCCCCCCCAGTAGGCTAGCAGCGCCATCTATTGGAAAGCACAGCTGTTACACTGAGCCCCGCCCAACTGGGCCAACTTCTCTCTTCAAGAGCACAAGTCTCACTGCCAGCTTAATGTATGGACTACAAAGAGCTACATAGACTGGCTCCTAGGGGAAAATGAAGTAGTTTCAGTCCTACTTTAATCTGTTACTAGGTTCATTTATTCAATTTTCTTTTTTCTTTTTCTTTTTCTTTTGTCTTTTTCTCTTTTAAAATTCTTTAATTTTTCTTGAATACAGAAAGAAAAAATGAATTTTTATTTTCAATTTTTGTTAAAAATATCTTTCATTTTTATTACTATATTTTTACTTTTGTGTAATTTTTTTCAAATTCTACTTCCATCATTTTATTTTAGTCTACATCAGTCTATTCACCTTTCCAACTTTTCAATTTCCTTTTTTTATTTCTTTTCCTTTTTTCTCTTTTTAATTCATTTTTCTTGAATGCAGAAAGAGAAAAAAATTCATTTTTACTTTCAATTTCTAATAAAAATATTCTTATTTAATTTTAATTACTATATTTTTTGCTTTTATGTAAAGTATTTAAATTATATTTTACTTCCATCCTTTTATTTTAGTATTCTACAGAGTATGCACTTTTTCAAATTTCCAAACGATTTATTTTTTATCATTCTTTTTTTCTCTTTTTCATCATTTTTCTCTTTTTCATTTTTCTTTTTTCTCAAATACAGAAAGCGAAAAAATTCATTTTTATTTTTACTTTTTATTAAAAATATTTTAATTTTTTTCTACTATATTCTTTACTTTTGTGTATATTTTTCAAATTCTATTTTACCCTCAACATCTCATTTTAGTCTATTTCAGTGTATTCAATTTTTCAAACTATCAAATGATTTCCTTCCCCCCCAATTTTGTTTTCTCTAATCTGTCAAACCAATTTCAACAGTCAGTCCAAAACACACCTAGGATCTAACATCATCTATTCGATGTGTGTGTGTGTGTGTTTAATTTTAATTTTAATATTTAAATTTTAATGTTTTTAATTTAATTTTTCTACCTCATTAATATTTCCTCCATTCAAAATAACAAAAAAAAGGAATTCACCCCAAAAGAAAGAGCATGAAGAAATGACAGCCAAGACTTTAACCAACACAAATACAAGCAAGATGACTGAACAAGAATTTAGAATCACGATAATAAGAATACTAGCTGGAGTCAAAAATACATTAGAATCCTTCTCTGCAGAGATAAAAGAAGCAAAAAAAAAAAAAAACCAGTCAGAATAAAATTAAAAATGCTATAACTGAGCTGCAATCATGGATGGATGCAGTGGCGCCACGGATGGATGAGGCAGAACAGAAAATCAGTGATAAAGAGGACAAACTAATAGAGAATGATGAAACAGAAAAAAAGAGGGAGATGAAGACAAAGCATAATAAGAATTAGAGAAATCAGTGATGCATTAAAAGGAACATCAGAACCATAGGGGTCCGAAAAGAGGAAGAGAGAGAAATAAGGGTAGAAGGGTTATGTGAGCAAATCATAGCAGAAAAATTTCCTAACCTGGGGAAAGACACAGACAGCAAAATCCAGGAAGCAGAGGACCCCCATTCGATTCAACAAAAATCGACCAGCAACAAGGCATATCATAGTCAAATTCACAAAATTCTCAGGCAAGGAGAGAATCATGAAAGCAGCAAGGGGAAAACAGTCCCTAACCTACAAGGGAAGACAGATCAGGTTTGCAGCGGACCTATCCACAGAAACTTGGCAGGCCAGAAAGGAGGGGTGGGATATATTCAGTGTGCTGAATCAGAAAAATATGCCTCCAAGAATTCTTTATCCAGCGAGTGTGACATTCAAAATAGATGGAGAGATAAAAAGTTTCCCAAACAAAAATTAAAGGAGTGTGTGACCACTAAACCAGCCCTCAAGAAATTTTAAGGGGACTCTCTGAGGGGAGAAAAGATAAAATATATATATATATATATATATATATATATATATATATATATATTTAAATAAATACCAAGAGCAACAAAGATTAGAAAGGACCAGAGAACACCACCAGAAACTCCAACTCTACAAGCATCATAATGGCTATAAATTCATATCTTTCAGTACTCACTCTAAACATCAATGGACTCAATGCTCCAATCAAAAGACATAGGGTAACTGAATGGGTAACAAAACAAGATACATGTATATGCTGTTTACAAAAGACCCACTTTAGACCTAAAGGCACCTACAGATTGAAAATAGGGGGATGGAGAACCATCTACTATGCTAATGGTCCACAAAAGAAATCCAGAGTAGCCATACTTATATCAGACAATCTAGACTTTAAAATGACTGTATCAAGAGATGAAGAAGGGCATTATATCATAATCAAGGGGTCTATACACCAAGAAGACCTAACCATTGTAAACATTTATGCACCAAATGTGAGAGCACACAGATATATAAATCAAGTAATCACGAACATAAAGAAACTCATCGATAGTAATACCATAATAGTAGGAGACTTCAACACCCCACTCACAGCAATGGACAAATCATCTACTCAAAATATCAACAAGAAACAATGGCTTTGAATGACACACTGGACCAGATGGACTTATTCATAACATTTCATCCTAAAGCAGCAGAATATACATTCTTCTCAAGTGCACATGTATTGGTCTCCAAAATAGACCATATACTGGGACACAAATCAGCCCTAAGTAAGTACAAAAAGATTGAGATCATACCGTACTTATTTTCAGACCACAATATTATAAAACTCAAAATCAATCACAAGAAAGAATATGGAAAGGTAAAAAATACTTGGAGACTGAAGAACATCCTACTAAAGAATGAATGGGCTAACCAAGAATTTAAAAAGGAAATTAAAAAGCATATGGAAGTCAATGAAAATGATAACACCACAACCCCAAACCTCTGGGATGCAGCAAAGTCGGTCATAGGAAAGAAAGTATATACCAATCCAGACCTTCCTAAAGAAGGAAGAAAGATCTCAGATGCACAACCTAAACTTATGCCTTAAGGAGCTGGAAAAAGAACAGCAAATGAAACCCCAAACCAGCAGAAGACAGGAAATAATAAAGATTACAGCAGAAGAATGCTATCAAAACCAATAAAAAAAAACAAAAAAACAAAACAAAACAAAACAAAAAAACAGTAGAACAGACCAATGAAACCAGAAGCTGATTCTCTGAAAGAATTAACAAAATTGATAAACCAGTAGCCAGTTTGATAAAGAAGAACAAGGAAAGGACCCAAATAAATAAAATCAAGAATGAAAGAGGAGAGATCACAACCAACACAACAGAAATAAAAGCAATACTAAGAGAATATTATGAGCAATCATATGCCAATAAAATGGGCAATCTGGAAGAAATGGTCAAATTCCTAGAAACATATACACTACCAAAACTGAAACGGGAAGAAACAAAATTTTAACAGACCCATAACCAGTAAGGAATCGAATTAGTAATCAAAAATCTGCCAAAAAACAAGAGTCCAGGGCCAGATGGCATTCCAGGGGAATTCTACCAAACATGTAAGGAAGAGGTAACACCTATTCTCTTGAACTGTTCCAAAAAATAGAAATGGAGGGAAAACTTCAAAACTCTTTCTATGAAGCCAGCATTACCTTGATCCCCAAACCAGAAAGAGACCCCACTCAAAAGGGGAACTATAGACAAATTTCCCTGATAAACATGCATGCAAAAATACTCAACAGGATATTAACCAACCAGATCCAAGAATACATGAAGAAAATTATTCACCACGACCAAGTGGGATTTATACCTGGGATGCAGGGCTGGTTCAATATCTGCAAAAAAATTAACGTGATTCATCATATCAGTAAAAGAAAGGACAAGAAACGTACGATCCTCTCAAAAGATGCACAGAAAGCATTTGACAAAATACAGCATCCTTCCTTGATAAAAACCCTCAAGAAAGTAGGCATAGAAGGAGCATACCTCGAGATCATAAAAGCCATATATAAATGACCCAACGCTAATATCATCCTCAATGGGGAAAAACTGAGAGCTTTCCCCCTAAAGTCAGGAACCAGACAGGGATGTCCACTCTTGCCACTGTTATTCAACGTAGTCCTGGAAGTCGTAGCCTCTGCAATCAGACAACACAAAGAAATAAAAGGCATCCAAATGGGCCAGGAGGAGGTCAAACTTTCACTCTTTGCAGATGACATGATACTCTATATAGAAAACTCAAAATATTCCACACAAAAATGGTAGAATTGATTCATGAATTCAGCAAAGTCGCAGGATATAAAATCAATGCACCAAAATCGGTTGCATTCCTATATACCAACAATGAAGTGACAGAAAGAAAAATCAAGGAATTGATCCCATTTACAGTTGCACAAAAACCCATAAAATACCTAGGAATAAATCTAACCAAATTGGTGAAAAATCTATATACTGAAAACTCTAGAAAGCTTATGAAAGAAATTGAAAAAGACACAAAAAAATGTAAAAAGATTCCATGCTCCTGGATAGGAAGAACAAATAGGTTAAAATGTCAGTACAACCCGAAACAATCTACATATTCAATGCAATCCCTATCAAAGTAACACCAGCATTCTTTACAGAGCAAGAACAAAGAATTCTAAAATTTGTATGGAACCAGAAAACACCCAAATAGCCAAAGCAATCTTGAAAAAGAAAACCAAAGCAGGAGGCCTCACAATCCCTGACTTCAGGGTATACTACAAAGCTGTAATCATCAAGACAGTACGGTACTGGATGAAGAACAGACAGGATCAATGGAACAGAATAGAGAACCCAGAAATGGACACACAAACGTATGGCCAAGTAATCCTTGACAAAGCAGGAAAGAATATCCAATAGAATAAAGACAGTCTCTTCAGCAGGTGGTCCTGGGAAAACTGGACAGTGACATGCAAAAGAATAAACCTGGACCACTTTCTTACACCCTACACAAAAATAAACTCAAAATGGATGAAAGACCTAAATGTAAGACAGGAAGCCATCAAAATCCTCTGGGAGAAAGCAGGCAAAAACCTCTTTGATCTTGGGCACAGAAACTTCTTACTCAACACGTCTCTGGAGGCAAGGGAAACAAAAGCATAAATGAACTACTGCGACCTCGTCAAAATAAAATCTTCTGCACAGTGAAGGAAACAATCAGCAAAACTAAAAGGCAACGGACAGAATGTGAGAAGATATTTGCAAGTGACATATCAGATAAAGGGTTAGTACCCAAAACCTATAAATAACTTATCAAACTCAACACCCAAAAAACAACTAATCCAGTGAAGAAATGGGAAAAGACATGAATAGACACTTCTCCAAGGAAGACATCCAGATGGCCAACTGACACATGAAAAAATGCTCAACATCACTCATCATCAGAGAAATACATATCAAAACCACAATGAGATCCCACCTGACACCTGTCAGAATGGCTAACATTAACAACTCAGGCAACATCTGATGTTGGCTTGGATGAGGAGATAGAGGATCTCTTTTGCATTGTTTGTGGCAATGCAAGCTGGTGCAGCCACTCTGGAAAACAGGATTGAGGTTCCTCAAGAAACTAAAAATAGAACTACCCTATGACCCCATAATTGCACTACTAGGCGTTTATCCACGGGATACAGGTTTGCTGTTTTGAAGGGACACATGCACCCCAATGTTTATAGCAGCACTATCAACAATAGCCAATAATGGAAAGAGCCCAAATGTCAATTGATGGATGAATGGATAAAGAAAATGTGGCATATATATATATGTAAACACACAATGGAGTATTACTCGGCAATCAAAAAGAATGAAATCTTGCCATTTGCAACTACATGGATGGAACTGGAAGGTATTATGCTAAGTGCAATTAGTCATTCAGAGAAAGACAAAAATCATATTACTTCACTCATATGAGGACTTTAAGAAACAAAACAGATGAACATAAGGGAAGGGACACAAAAATAATGTAAAAACAGGGAGGGGGACAAAAAGGAAGAGACTCATATATATGGAGAACAAACAGGATTGCTTAAGGGGTTGTGGGAGGGAGGATGGGCTAAATGTTTAAGGGGAACTAAGGAATCTACTCCTGAAATCATTGTTTCACTATATGCTAACTAATTTGGATGCAAATTTTAAAAAATAAAAAAATTAAATTAAAAACAAAACTCCCAGGAAACCAAAGTCCAAGGCCAGATGGATTTACAGACAAATTCTACCAAATCTTGAAAGAATAGTTAATACCTGTTCTTCTGAAACCATTCAAAAAAGTAGAAATGGAAGGAGAAGTCCCAAATTCATTCTAAGGTTTCAACATTAACCTGATACTAAAACTAAAAAAGATTCCACAAAAAAAGAAAACTACAGGCCAATATACCTGATGAAAATGGATGCAAAAATTGTCAATAAAATACCAGCAAATCATTTTCAACAGTACACTAAAAGAATCATTCACCATGGTCAAATGGAATTTATTAGCGGCTGCAAGTGTAGTTAAACATTCACAAATCAATTAACATAATATACTAAGAAAAGAGAAAATATATTAATATATTAAGAAAATATATTAATTTAATATGTTAATTAATATTATTAATAATTATTAATAATATTATATTATATATAATAATACATATTATATATAATATAATATATAATATATATAATAATATACATTATTATATATATTATATATTATATATAATATTATTATAATATTTTATAATATTATATAATAATATAATAATAATTAATAATTATTAATAATATATATTAATATACTAAGAAAATAAAGGTAAGAACCCTATGATCATTACAATAGAAGCTGAAAAACTATTTCACAAATTACGACATTTACTCATGGTAAAATACCCTTAACAAAGTAGGTTTAGAGGGAACACACCTAAAATAATAAAGGTTATATACCAAAATCCCAGAGCTAATATCATCCTCAATGGGAGCAAAACTGTGCACTTTCCTCCTCCTCCTCCTCCTCCACCACCACCACCACCACCACCTCCTCCTCCTCCTCCTCCTTTGTGATTATTTATTATTGAGACATAGAGACAGAGCACAAGCATGGGAAAGGGCAGAGAATGAAGGAGACACAGAATCTGAAGCAGGCTCCAGGATCTGAGCTGTCAGCACAGAACCTGGTGCAGGGCTTGAACTCACAAACCACGTGATCATGACCTGAGCTGAAGTCAGACACTTAACCAATTGAGCCACCCAGGTGCCCTGTGAGCTTCTCTTCTATGGTCGGGAATAAGACAGGGATGTCGATTGTCACCACTGTTATTAAACACAGTATTGGAAGTCAAAGCCTCAGCAATCAGACAACACAAAGAAATAAGCAGCATCAAAAACAGCAAGTAAGAAGTCAAACTTTCACCACTTCCAGATGGCATGAAAATTGAAAATACTCCACCAAAAAACTGCTAGAATTGATATATGAATTTAGTAAAGTCACAGGATACAAAATCAACACATGGAAATCTGTTGCATTTGTATACACCAACAATGAATCAGGAGAAAGAGAAACCACGGAATCAATCCCATTTACAATTGCACCAAAACCCACAAAATACTGAGGAATAAACCTAACCAAATTGGTAAAAGATCTGTCTGTACTCTGAAAACTAAAACACTGATGAAAGATATTTAAAGAGCACACAAATGGAAAAATATTGCAAGCTCATGGATTGGAAGAACAAGTATTGTTAAAATGTTTCTATTACTCAAAGAAATCTACACATTTAATGCAATCCCTATCAAAATAACACCAGCATTTTCCACAGAGCTGGGACAAACAATCTTAAAATTTGTATGGAACCACAAAAGACTGAATAGCCAAAGCATTCTGGAAAAAGAAAGGCATAACTGAAGGCATCATAATTTCAGAGTAAAAGTTATATTACAATGCTGTAGTGATCAAGACAATATGGTACTGGAACAAAAACAGACATATAAAAGCATAAAACACGAAAAAAAAAAAACAAAAACAAAACGGGGGATCTTGCATGGCTCAGTTGGTTAAATGTCCAAGTCTTGGTTTCGACTCAGGTCGTAATTTCACAGTTTGTAAGACTGAGCTCTATGTTGAGCTCTGTGATGACAGCATGGAGCTTGCTTGGGATTCTCTCTCTCCATCTCTGCCCCCACCTCTCTCTCTTAAAGTAAATAAATAAACTTGAAAAGCAAGAATAGGAAACCCAGGTTTAAACCTCCTACTATATGGTCAATTTCTTTGACAAAGCAGAAAAAAAAATATCCAGTGGGTAATAGATAGCCTCTTCAAAAGGTGTTGGGAATACTGGACAGCAACATGCAAAAGTTGAAAGAGACTGGGGGATCGCCATTTCCCCACCACCACCACCACCACCACCACCACCACCCAGGGCCCACAATGGAGGTGGGACCAGCCTGCACAAACCACCCCCCTCCGTGCCAGGTAACTGTATTTCTGCTGGAGCCAGATAGATGCTGTGCAATAAGACGGCTTGTTCATCCAGACCAGTGATGCTACATAACCTGGATTAATCCCAGGATAATACTTGTCCTGGCTAGATCCTCCCTTCCTATCTGTTCCCTCCACTAGGCTGGTTACTCTGGTAATTGGTTTGTTTAATCAGACATATTTAATCCATTCCCTTGTTACATGTCTACATCTCCTTCTGTACTTTCCTTTCTCTCTCTCTGGATTAATCAAACCATATAGTTTCCCTGTCTGGGTAACTTTATCTTCATTTTTTCCCCCCGCCTCCTTCTTTATTTTCCTTTCTCTCTTGCTGGATTAAGCCATTTAGTCTCTCTGCCCTGTCAATGCTTATTTTCTCTTTGTCTCCACCCCTGTTATTTCTCTCTTTGTATGTGCTCTTTCATCAGCACAACCTCCACCCTGTTCTTGACTTGTAGCTGATGTTTGTGTTCTTTTTCTCATATACTGCTTTTGTTTGTGTGTGTGAGTGTGTGTGTGTGTGTGTGTGTGTGTGTGTGTATTTCCGTTTGTTTGTTTCTTTTATGTGTATGTGTGTTTGCTTGTCTCTATGTCCTATTTGTATGTTTGTTTTCCTATCCAGGGTTATTTCAAGGAATAAAATGAAGCACATCTCATGCAGGGTCCAAAACATCACTACAAGTAGGGAAATAAAATAACCAAAGTAACAACAATAGAGAGCAAGTAACACTCTCACTCTCCAAAAAAACACCACCAGAAGAACCAGGCCATGGACAGTGTATGACCCCCTTTAATATAGCAGTGTTCACAGGTACAGAGTACATAACCAGCTTATAAAACTCATAAGGGACAGAAAACTAGTCAAAATATGAAACAGAAGGATTCCCCTCAAAAGAAATTCCAGGAAAAAGTGACATCTGAAGAATTGATCAAAACAGATAAAAGCAATATAACTGAACAAGAATTTAGGATAATAATCATAAGATAAATCACTGCATTTGAAATAGGTATAGAAGACAGCAGAGAATCTATTACTGCAGAGATCAAGAAACTAAAAAATAGTCATGATGAATTAAAAATGCTATAAATGAAGTAGAAAATAAAATGGAGGAAGCTACAGTATGTAATGAAGAAGCAGAGGGGAGAATAATGAAATAGAAGATAATATTATGGAACGGGATAAAAGAGAAAGCTGAGAAAAAGAGACTTAAAAAAATCTGGATCACGAGGGGAGAATTAGAGAACTAAGTGATTCAATGAAATGGAATAATATCCGTCTCATAGGAATTCCAGAAGAAGAAGAGAGGGAGAAAGGGAAGAGGGTGTACTTGAACAAATCATAACTGAGAACTTCCCTGACTTGGTGAAGGAAACATACATAGAAATTCAGGAGGCACAGAGAACTCCCTTCAGATGTAACTTGAATCGATCTTCTGCAAAACATATCATAGTGAAAATGGCAAAATAAAAAGACAAAGAGAGATTTCTCAAAGTAGCTAGGGATAAACGGGGTCTTAACATACAAAGGTAAACACATAAGACTAGTAGCAGATCTATCTACTGAAACTTGTCAGGCCAGAAAGGAATGTCAGGAAATCTTCAATGTGATGAACAGAAAAAAATATGCAGCCGAGAATACTTTATCCAGCAAGTCTGTCATTCAGAATAGAAGGAGAGATAAAGGTCTTCCCAAACAAACAAAAACTGAAGGAATTCATCTCCACTAAACCAGCCCTACAAGAGATCCTAAGGGGGACTCTGTGAGTGAAGTGTTGCAAGGACCACAAAGTACCAGAGACACCACTACAAGCATGAAACCTACAGATATCACAATGACGCTAAACCCATATCTTTCAATAACAACATTGATTGTAAATGGACTAAATGGTCCAATGAAAAGACATAGGGTAACAGAATGGATAAAAAAAAAGACCCACATATTCGCTGTCTACAAGACATACATTTCAACCCTGAGGACACTTTCAAATTAAAAGTGAGGGGATGAAGAACTATCTATCATGCTCCTGGAAGTCAAGAGAAATCTGGAGTGGCCACACTTATATCAGACAAACTAGACTTAAATTAAAGGCTGTAACAAGAGATGAAGAAGGGCATTATATAATAATTACAGGGTCTATCCATCAGGAAGAGCTAAAAATTATAAATGTCTATGCACCGAATTCAGGAGAACCCAATATTTACAACAATTAACCACAAACATAAACAATCCTATTGATAAGAATGTGGTAATTGCAGGGGACTTTAATACTTCATTGACAGCAGTGGACAGGTCATCTAGACACAGAATCAGTATGGAAACAATGTCTCTGAATGATACATTGGACCAGATGGATTTGACAGGTATATTTAGAACCCTACATCCCCAAACAGCAGAATACACATTCTTCTCGAGTGCACATGGAACTTTCTCCAAGATAGATCACATACTGGGTCACAAAAGAGCACTCAATAAATATAAAATAATTGAGATCATACCATGCACATTTTCAGATCACAATGCTATGATACTTGAAATCAACCACAGAAAAATGTCTGGAAAACCTCCAAAAGCATGGAGGTTAATGAAAATCCTCCTAAAGAATGAATGGAGTAAACAGGCAATTAAAGATATTAAAATATATATGGAAACAAATGTACATGAAAATACTACAAACCATTTGGGATGCAGCAAAGGTAGTCCTAAGAGGCAAATACATTGCAATCCAGGCGTATCTCAAGAAACAAGAAAAATCCCAAATACAAAATCAACAGCACACCTAAATGAACTAGAAGCAGAACAGCAAAGACACCCCAAACCCAGCAAATGAAGAGAAATAATAAAGATCAGAGCATAAATAAACAATATAGAATCCAAAATATGTGGTAGAACAGATCAATAAAACATAGAGTTGTTTTTTTGAAAAAATAAGCGAAATTTATAAACCTCTAGCCACGCTTCTCAAAAGGAAAAGAGAGAGGACCAACATAGATAAAATCATGAACAAAAATATATTTGTTACAACCAATCCCTCAGAAATGAAAGCAATTATCAGGGAATATTATTAAAAACTTATCTGCCAACAATCTGGACAACCTGGAAGAAATGAACAAATTCCTAAACACACACACACTACTAAAACTCAAATGGGAAGACCCTCCTTTTTAGTAGGATCTTTTTCTGGTTTTGGAATAAAGGTAATCCCGGCTTTAAGAATGAGTTTGGAAGCTTTTCTTCTATTTCTATTTTGTGGAACAGTTTGAGCAGAACATGTATTAACTTCTTTAAGTGTCTATTAGACATTTAAATTCCCCTGTGAAGCCACCTGGTCCTGGACCCTGCTTCATTGGGAGATTTCTGATCACCGACTCCATTTATATGCTGGTTATATGTCTGTTCAAATTGTCTATTTTTTCCTGTTTCAGTTTTGGTAGTTTGCATGTTTCTAGGAATTTGTTCATTTCTTCCAGATTTTCCCGGTTGTTGGCATATAATTTTTCATAATATTCTCTTATGCTTATTTGTATTTCTGTGATATTGATTCTGATCTCTTGCCCTTCATTCATGACTTTACTTGGGTTCTTTCTTTTTTCTTTTTGAAAATCTAGAGAGGGGCTTGTCGTTTTAATTAATTTCTTCAAAGAACCAACTCTTAGTTTGTTGATCTGTTCTATTGTTTTTTGTTGTTGTTGTTGTTGTTGTTGTTGTTGTTTTGTTTCTATTTCATTTATTTCTGCTCTAATCTTTATTTCCCTTCTTCTTCTGGCTTTAGAGTTTATTTTCTGTACGCTTTCTAGTCCCTTTATCTGTAATGTTAGGTTACATATTGAGACTTTCTTCCTTCTTGAGGTAGGTTTGTATTGCAATACACTTCCCTCTTAGGACTGCCTTTGCTGCATCCTAAAGTTTTCAGACCATCATGGTTTCATTTTCATTTGCTTCCATGTATTTTTTTTATTTCTTCTTTAGTTTATTGGTTAATCCATTCATTATTTATAGGATGTTATTTTGCTCCATGTAATTGTTGTCTTTCTTGTGGCTGACTTCAAGTTTCATAGTTTTGTGGTCTGAAATTATGCATGGTATTATCTCGATTTTTTTGTACTTGTTGAGCGCTGATTTTGGACCCAGTATATGATGTTTTCTGTAGAATGTTTCATGTGCACTTGAAAAGAATGTGTATTCTGCTGCTTTAGAATGAAGTGTTGTGAATATATCTGTTAAGTCTTTCCAGTGTAGAGTGTCATTCAAAGCCATTGTTTTCTTATTGATTTTCTGCTTAGATGATCTGTAAATTACTGTAAGTGGGGTATTAAAGTCCCTGCTATTATTGAAATTGTGTCTGTTGTTAATTGGTTTGTATATTTTCAGGCTTTCCAGTTGGATGCGTATGTATTTTCAGTTGTTTGATCTTAGTGGATAGACCTTTACAATGCCTTTCTTCATCTCCTGTTACTGTCTTTTTTATAAAATCTAGTTTGTCTGTTATAAGTATGGCTACTCCAGCTTTCTTATGATGTCCATAATTATGACTGATGTTTCTCCATCCCCTTACTTTCAGTCTACTTTCAGCCTAGTTGTCTCTGGGTCTCAGATGAGTGTCTTGCAGGCAGCATGTAGATGGGTCTTTTTTTTGTCCATTCTGATTCCTTATTTCCTTTTACTGGAGCATTTAGTCCAATTACATTCAGAGTGGTTATTGAAAAAAATGAATGTTGTACCATTGTGTCACCTGTAGAGTTGGTGTTTCTGGTGATATTCTCTGTTCCTTTCTAGTCTTTATTGTTTGTTTTTGTTCCCATTCAGAGAGTCCCCTTTAATATTTCTTGCAAAGTTGATTTAGTGGGAACAAGCTCCTTTAGTTTTTGTTTGTCTGAAAAACTTTTTATCTCTATTTTGGTTCTGAATGACAGCCTTGCTGGATAAAGTATTCTTGGCTGCATATTTATCCATTCAGAGTGTTGAATATATCCTGTCATTCCATTATGGCCTGACAAGTTTCTGTGGACATATTTGCTCTGAATCTGATTTGTCTTGCCTTGTAAGTTAAGACCTTTTTTTTCCCCCTTCCTGCTTTCAGGATTCTTTCCTTGTCAGTGTATTTTGTGAACTTGACTATGACATGTCTAGGTGATGGTTGGTTTTTTGCTGAATTTAATTGGAGTTATCTGTGCTCTTGGATTTTGATGTGTTTATCCTTCCCAGATTAAGGAAGTTTTCAGCTACGATGTGCTCAAATAAATATTCTGCCCTTTTTTCTACCTCTTTCTCTTCTGTGACTCCTTGATAAAAATGTTATTACGTTTTTAGAAGTTGCTGAGTTTTCTATGTCTAACTTTGCAATCCAATACCTTTCTCTCCTTCTTCTTTTCAGCTTCATTATTCACCATTATATTTTCTCCAGTATCACTGGTTCATTTATCCATTTCATCCATCTTCATTGTTATGGCATCCATTTGGGATTACATCTCGGTTGTAGCATTTCAAGTTCAGTCTGACTAAATTTTAGTTCTTTCATCTCTGCAGTAAAGGATTCTTTAGTGGTTTCTAAACCACTTTTTTTAAGCACAGGTAGTATCCTTGTAATTGTTGTTTAAAATTGTAGTTCAGACATCTTACTTATATCTGTATGGATTTAATCCCTGGCTGTAATTTCTAGTTCTTGTTTTTTCTTTTGTGGTGAATTCCTCAATCTTGTCATTTTGTCTAGGAAAAAAAAAAACAATCTTTCCCCCCGAGAAACAAAAAAATAACAACTAGATCCTAGGTGTGTTTTGGTATGCTTGTTATAAGAAACTAGAGCCAAATAATAATAATAATAATGATTTTATTATTGAAATTATATAATGTAATATATATTATATATATTTGATACAATGTCTTTCTTCATATCTTGTTACTGTCTTTTTTTGTAAAATATAATTTATTATATACGTATATATATTAAAAATTAAAAAAAATTAAATTTAAAAATAGAAAAGTAAAAATAAGAGGGAAGCTAGATCCTTTTCCCTTAGAGCTGAAGAGTTGGAGCACTCTATTGTTAGTAGTCTTGGTTTCTGTGAATGGTTTGTTTTGTGAGTGGTTTGTTCTGGTATTTTGAGTGAGGGACCTGATATGCTAATTCTGAGTCTGACTTGCCCTAGTGGAGATACACCTGCAGGGCTCAGGGGAGCAGGATTTTGTTTAGAAGCTCTGGTATCCACCTGGTGGCACTGTTTAACTCATTGAAGTAGGTCAGTTCTGTAGAGGGAGTGTGACAATGGCTTTGCCACACTCTCTAGTCTCTGGTGCAGGGACTTCATGGATGCCACTCCTCAGGAAGCCCTGGCCAATGAACAATCACACCTTGTATCCCTAGCTTTTGTCATATCCCTGCCTGTACCCTGCCTGTTTTTGAGCTGTCTGCCTGTGAGGCAGCACAGTGCTCCTGTGTTTTATCTCAGACAGGGCTGTGTTTCAAAACTCTATACTCTTAAAACATCCAGGTCTTCCTGGATGACTCAGTCCATTGATCATCTGACTCAATTTCAGCTCAGGTCATGATTCCAGGGTTATGGGATCAAGCCCCGAGTTAGGCTCTGCACTGAGCATGGATCCTACTTAAGATTCTCTCTGTCTCTCTCTGTCTCTCTCTCTCTCCCTCTCCCTCTGTCTCTCTCTCCCTCTTTCCCTCTCCCCTATTCACATACTCTCTCTAAAAAAAAATGAAAAATTAAAAATCTCTAAACTTCAGGGATCCTGGTGGCACAGCCCCATGCTTACTCTCTGCCCAAGGGTCTCACTGCATCATGGCTGGTGCCCCTTGTGCCCAAAACAGTCACTCAATTGTGTAATGGCTTGGCATTTGTGGTAAATCACAACACAAATCCAGAGCCAAGGTTTGCTGCCCTAAGCCAGTCAGTGTCTTTGTTCCCATTCTGGTAAGCAGAACAGCTCAATGGTGCCCATTGGGTCTTTTTTCTATGGAGGGGTCATATCACCTCTACCAAATGCACTCCAGTACAGTGGAACTCTTTCTTGGGGATCTTGAGACCCTGCTACCCACTCTAGGTCTCCACCCTCCTTTCCCAGCATAGCACTTTCAGGCATGATCCTGGCAATGGTATTGACCTCTGAAACTTCAGACCTGCACTCCTCTGTTTAAAAACACTCTCTTTTTTCTCAGTCAATGGTTTGGGATGAGTTTTTCTTGTGAAATCCCCTGCATGTGTTTTCAGTCTTTTTTCTCTCTCTCCTCTCTCTGCAGAAAAGACTCCATACCTTACACAACACCCATGGCTCTTTTCTCTCCTAAATCAACTCTCACAGTTACTACCCTCCACAAGGTGGTCATTTTTCACTGCTTGTAGATGTGAAGGTTGGTTCTTTCAGTACTCATAGTGATTTCTTCTGTGTTCAGAATGATTTGATATTTACCTAGCTATTTTCAAGGATGAGACAAGCTTAGGGTCACGCTACTCTTCCATAATCTTAATTAAGCCTCTTGAATGATTCTTAAGTAGATGATTAACATGATATAATTGGAGTTTCATAAGACCATTCTAATTTCTATTTTTTATTTTTTTAATGTTTATTTATTTTTGAAACACAGAGTACAAGTGAGGAGGGGCAGAGACAGAGGGAGACACAGAATCTGAATGAGGCTCCAGGCTCTGAGCTGTCAGCATAGAGCCTAATACAGGCCTCAAACCCACAGACTATGAGATAATGACCTGAGCTGAAGTTGAACACCCAAACGACCAAGCCACACAGGCGCCTCAAGACCATTCTAATTTCTGAGTAAAAATTGGATGGAAGAGAAAAAAAATGGAGTTAGCAAATTCCAAATGAGGTTGTTGAAAAAATTCAGGACAGGGATTCCTGAGTGTCTCAGTCGGTTAAGCATCTGCCTTCATCTCAGGTCATGATCTTGCAATCATCGGTTCAAGCCTCATGTCAGGCTCTGTGCTGACAACTCAGAGCCTGGAGCCTCCTTTGGAATCTGTGTGTGTGTCTTGCTCTCCCACTCCCCCACTCAGACTCTGTCTGTCTCAAAAATGAACATTTTAAAAATTATTGAAAAAAATTTAAAAATCCAGAACAGAGAGACTGTGGTGAACATATTTTAATATGAAATATGTGACTGTATTTAAAGGATATTCAGAGGACATGACTGATAGTAAATGAATTTTAGTTCATGTTGATTGTGAAGTTTCAGTGGTATATCCAGGAGAAGCTATCAAATAGAGAGTTGGCAGTGTGGGGCAGAGAAATAATTGGGAGCTTTAGATGTGGGAAATTTCAGCAAACAGATGGTTATTGAACTTATGGACTTATTGTGTGCCAAATAAGCCTATGAATAAAGTACTTTTGGCTCAGGTCATGATCTCATTGTTTGTGATTTCAGGCTCCACATTGGGCCCTGTGCTGGCAGCAGAACCTGCTTGGGATTCTCTCTCTCTCTCTCTCTCTCTCTCTCTCTCTCAAAATAAATAACTAAACATTATTCTTTAATAATTTCAATATTGTTAACATAAAGTATCATATTAGTTTCAGGTGTACAATATAAGTGGTACAACAATCCTATACACAACTTAGTAATCATCAAGATAAGTCTACTCTTAGTCCCCTTCACCTATTTCACTAATCTCACCACTCCCCTTCCCTCGGTAGTCATCAGTTTGTTCTCTATAGCTAAAGTCTGGTTTATAGTTTGTCTCTCTTTTTTTCTCTTTCTTTCTCTGTTTTGTTAACTAAATTCCACTTATAAGTATAATCATACAGTAATTGTCTTTCTTTGACTGACTTATTTCACTTATCAGTATATTATCTAGATCTATCCATGTTGTTTCCAATGACAATATTTCATTTATTTATTGCTGAGTATATTACACCTTCTTTATTCATTCATCAATCACTGAACACTTGGGCTGCTTCCACAATTTGACTATTGTAAATAATGCTGCCATAAACATAAGGGTTCTTACATCTTTTTAAATTAGTGTGTTTGTATTCTTTTTATCATATGATAATTTTCTTTTTGATACAGACCTGGAGCATGAGCAGAAAGAAAGGGAAAGAGAGAATCCTAAGAAGTCTCTACACCCAGCACAGAGCACAATGCAGGGCTTGATCCCATGACTATGATATCATGACCTAAGCAAAAACCAAAAGTTGAACGCTTAACCTACTGAGCCACGCAGGTGCCCCATATGGTAATTTTATTTTAAAATTTTGAGGAACCTACATTCTTCTTTCCACGGTGGTTGCACCAACTTGAATTCCCACCAATTATGCGTGAGGTTTCCTTTATTCCTACATCCTTGTCATTTTTATTTTAGCCATTCTGACAGGTGTGAGGTGATATCTCATTGTGGTTTTAATATCTATGTCTCTAATGGATTAAGGCCTTAGATGTGTGACCCGAAACCATAAAAATCCTAGAAGATAGTATGGACAATAATCTCTTCGACATTGGCCATAGGGATATCTTTCTAGATATGTCCTCTGAGACAATGGAAACAAAAGCAAAAATAAACTATTGGGACATCATCAAAATAAAAAGCACAGCAAAGGAAACAATCAAAAAAGCTAAAACTTAGCCTGAATAATGGCAGAAGATATTTGCAAATGACATATCTGATAAAGGGGTAGTATCCAAATTATATAAGGAACTTATACAACTGAACAACCAGAAGACCAAAGAATCCAGTTAAGAAATGGGCAGAAAACATGAATCAACACTTTTCTGATGAAGACATACAGATGGCTAATGGACATATGAAAAGATGCTTATCATCACTCACCATCAGGGAAATACAAATCAAACCTAAAATGAGATATCACCATCACTTCACATCTGTCAGAAAGGCTAAAATTAACAACACAGGGAACAATGGGTGTTAATGAGGATGTGGAGAAAGGGGACCCCTCTTACATTGTTGGTGGGAATGCAAATTGGTTCTGCCACTCTGGAAAGCAGTACAGAGGTTTCTTGAAACATTTAAAAAAGAACTATACTGCAATTCAGCAATAATACTATTTGGTAGTTAAACAGATAACACAAACACACTAATTCAAAGTGATACATACACCTCAATGTTTATAGCAGCATTTCCAACAATAGGTAAATTATAGAAAGAGACCAAATATCCATCAACTGATGAATGGATAAAGAAGTGATTTCATATATATATATATATATATATATATATATATATATATACAATAGTTGGCCATAAAAAAGAAATATTGATATTTGCAGCAATGTAGATGGAGTTAGAGCATATTGTGCTAAGCGAAATAAGTCAAAGAAAGACAAATACCATGATATCACTCACATGTGGAATTTAAGAAACAAAACAAATGAAAAATGGTGGGGTGGGGGAAAGAAGAGGCAAACCAAGAAACAGACTCGTAACTATAGAGGACAAACATGGTTACCAGATGGGAGGTTGGCAGGGGGCATGGGTTGATTGTATTAATATCATGGGTGTTTGCATGCATCCAAACTCATCAAAGTCTGCATGTTAAATGTGTGCAGTTTTTTAAATAATTTTTAAAAGTTTATTTGTTTATTTTGAGAGCGGAAAGGGGGAGAGAGAGGGAGGAAGAGACAAAATGCCAAGCAGTTTGAGTTTGATGAGTTGATTTCGAGTTTCATAGCAGTGTGATCTGAAAATATGCACGGTATGATCTTGATATTTTTGTACTTACTTAGGGATGATTTGTGTCCCAGTATATGGTCTGTTCTGGAGAACATTCCATGTGCACTGGAGAAGAATGTATATTCTGCTGCTTTAGGATGAAATGTTATGAATAAGTCAATCTGGTCCAGTGTGCCATTCAAAGCCAATGTTTCTTTGTTAATTTTTTGATTAGATGATCTGTCCATTGCTGTAAGTGGGGTGTTGAAGTCCCTACTATTATGGTATTACTATCGATGAGTTTCTTTATGTTTGTTATTAATTTATTTACATATTTGGGTGCTATCACATTTGGCACATAAATGTTTACAATTGTTAGGTCTTCTTGGTCTATAGACCCCTTGATTATGATATAATGCCCTTCTTCATCTCTTGATATAGTCTTTATTTTAAAGTCTAGGTTGTCTGATATAAGTATGGCTACTCCAGCTTTCTTTTGTTGACCATTAGCATGATAGATGGCTCTCCATCCCCTTATTTTCAATCTGTAGGTATCTTTAGGTCTAAAGTGGGTCTCTTATAAACAGCATATAGGTGTATCTTTTTTTCTTATCCATTCTGTTACCCTATGTCTTTTGATTGCAGCAATGAGTCCATTGACGTTTAGAGTGAGTACTGAAAGATATGAATTTATTGTCATTATGATGCTTGTAGAGTTGGAGTTTCTGGTGGTGTTCTCTGGTCCTTTCTAATCTTTGCTGCTTTTGGTATTCATATATATATATATATATATATATATATATATATATATTTTTTTTTTTTTTTTCACCTTTTCTCCCCTCAGAGAATCCTCCTTTAAGTTTCTTGCAGGGCTGGTTTAGTGGTCACAAACTCCTTTAATTTTTGTTTGTCTGGGGAACTTTTAATCTCTCCTATTTTAAGTGACAGCCTTCCTGGATAAAGAATTCTTGGATGCATATTTTTCTGATTCAGCACATTGAATATATCCTGCCACTCCTTTCTGGCCTGACAAGTTTCTGTGGATAGGTCTGCTGCTAACCAGATTTATCTTCCCTTTTTCATTAAGGATGATTTTTTCCCTTGTTGCTTTCATGATTCTTTCCTTAACTGAGTATTTTCTAAAATTAACTATGATATGCCTTGTTGATTGTCGGGTTTTGTTGAATCTAATGGGAGTCCTCTGTGTTTCCTGGATTTTGATGTCTGTGTCTATCCCCAGGTTAGGAAAGTTTTCTACTATGATTTGCTCACATAACCCTTCTACCCTTATTTCTGTCTCTTCCTCCTCTGGGACCCCTATGATTCTGAGGTTGTTCCTTTTTAATGAGTCACTGATTTCTCTAATTCTTAAATCATGCTCTTTTCCCTTAATCTCCCTTTTTTTTTCTGCCTTATTATTCTCTATAACTTTGTCCTAGATATTGGTGATTCTCTGTTTTGCTGATTCTCTGTTCATTCATCTTTGCCACCGCTGCATCCATCCATGATTGCAGCTCAGTTATAGCATTTTTAATTTCATTCTGGCTATTTTTTACTTCTTTTGTCTCTGCAGAAAGGGATTCTAATGTATTTTTGACTCCAGCTAGTATTCTTATTATCGTGATTCTAAATTCTGGTTCAGACATCTTGCTTGTATCTGTGTTGGTTAAATCCCTGGATGTCGTTTCTTTGTGCTCTTTCTTTTGGGGTGAATTCCTTTCGGAGCTTCTTGCTCCCCAAATTCAGCTCTTCATGTCTCGTACCTGCTGAATTCTGTGGTTCAGGTTGTGCAGATTGTTGTGTTAATCTTCCAATCAGTTTTCTAGGTGTGTAGGATGATTTAGTGTTTGTCTGGCTCTACTTCATGGACATGAGACACACAAAAAGCTTCCATGCTGTTCTGCCATCTTGGCTCCTCCAGCAGGCAAACAATCTTGAGGCCACAGTGTAGAAACAACAATCTGAAAAAAGCCTGGTCCACACAGGGGGCAGATTATTCATTCATCTCCCAGTGCTTATCTGAGAGAAATGGGCACAGAGACCCCTCTCTGGAGACAAGCTGGCTAAATACATTTTCCTCCACCAACCTTCAGTATAAACACAGAAGTAAACAGCAAAGCTGCATAACCTGCTTACACCAAATTCGACATGCCTGTGCTGTCACCACTGCCCTTCTAAGTCAAGTTTGCCTCAGTCCCAGAGCAATGGGTCTTTTACCCTGAGAACCAGCACTCTCCAGTGTTGAAATTCCTGCCAACACCGCAGCTCCCAACCAAAGAATTCTTCAAAAATAAACTATCAAGTTTTCACCAAAATAAAAACATCTGCACAGTGAAGGAAATATTCGGCAAAACTAAAAGGCAATCTATGGAATTGGAGAATATATTTGCAAATGACATATCAGATAAAGGGTTAGTGTCTAAAATTATAAAGAACTTATAAAACTCAACACCAAAGCAAACAAAAAACAACCCAATTAAAAAATGGGCAGAAGATATGAATAGACATTTTTCCAAAGAAGACAACCAGGTGGAAAATAGGCATATGAAAAGACACTCAAAAGCACTCATAATCAGGGAACTATAAATCAAAACTCCAATACCAGTCAGAATGGCTAAAGTTAAAAATGCAGGAAACATCAGGCTTTAGAAAGGATTTGGAGAAAGGAATCTTGGACTGTTTGGAAGGCAAACTGACATAGCTACTCTGGAAAAGAGTATGAAGTTTCTTTAAAATGTTAAAAAGAGAACTATCCTATAACCCAGTGATTGCAGTACTAGTTATTTACCCAAAGGATACAAAAATACTGACTTGAAGGCATATATGCCCCCCCATTGTTCATAGCTGCATTATCACCAATAGTCAAATTATGGAAATGGAAAGAGCCTAAGTGTCCATTGACTGATGAATGGATAAATAAGAAGTGATTATATGTGTACACACACACACACACACACATGCACACACACACACACACACACACACACACACACACACACACACAAGAAATGGAATATTACTCAGCCATAGAAAAGAATGGAATCTTGCTATTTGCAACAATGTGAATGAAGCTAGAGAGTATTATGCTAAGTGAAATAAGTTAGAGAAAAACAAATACCATATAATTTCACTCATATGTGGAATTTAAGAAACAAACAGACTAACGTAAGGGGAAAAAAAAGAGAGAGGCAAACCAAAAAACAGACTCTTAAATATAGAGAACAAACATGACTAGACGAGACAAGGAGGGTGGAGAGACAGGTTGAATAGATGATTGGGATTAAGGAAGGCACTTGTGATGGGCACTGAGTATTGTATGCAAGTGTTGAATCACTAAACTCTACACCTGAAACTTATGTTACATAGTTAACTGAAATTTAAATTAAAAACGATTTTTTTTTCTTTTGGGTTCTTGGATTCTTGAAATTTTAAATGTTTTTGTTAAATTTTCAGTTAGTTTACATACAGTGTAATATTGATTTCAGGTGTACAATATAGCAATTCGACACTTCCATATGACACCCAGTGCTGATCACAAACAGTGAACTCCTTAATCCCCATAATGTTTTTCACCCTAAATCTCCTCTGGTAACCGTAAGTTTGTTCTATATATTTAGAACATATATAGGGTATGTTTCATGGATTTTGCCTCTCTCACTCTTTTCTTCCCCCCTTTGCTCTTTGGTTTTGTTTCTTAATTTCCACATAGGAGTAAAATCATATGGTATTTTTCTTTAACTTATTTCGTTTAGCATAACACTCTCTAGCTCTATTCATGATATTGCAAATGGCAAGATTTCATTCTTTTTTATTGCTGAATAGTATTCTATTTTATATGTAAATATGCTACATATTCTTTATCCATGCATCAGTCAATGGACAATTGGGTTGTTTCCATAATTTAGCTATTATACATTGGGGCGAATGTGTTCCTTTGAATTATTATTTTTGTATCTTTTGGATAAATACCTGGTAGCTCAATTCAGGATTATAGGGCAGTTCCATTTTGAACTTTTTAAGGAAACTCCATGCTTTTTTGAGAGTGGTTACACCAGTTTGCATTTCCACCAACAGTGCGAGAGAGTGCCTCTTTATCCATATCCTTGCCAACATGCGTTGTTTCCTGTGTTATTGATTTTAGCCATTCTGACAGGGCTGAGGTGATATTTCATTGTTGTTTTGTTTTGTATTTCCTTGATAAGTGATGTTGAACATCGTTTCATGTGTCTGTTGGAAAAATGTCTATGCATGTCTTCTGCCCATTTTTTAATTGGACTGTTTTTTTAAGTGTCAAGTTTTATAAGTTCTTTATATATTTTGGGTACTAACCCTTAATCAGATATGTCATTTGCAAATATCTTCTCTCATTCCATAGGTTGTCTTTAGTTTTGTTATTTCCTCTACTGTGCATAAGATTTTTATTTTGATGAAGTCCTAATCGTGTATTTGTGCTTTTGTTTCCTTATCTCAGGAGCCATATCTAGAAAGAAGTTGCTATGGCTGCAAAGAGATTACTGCTTGTGTTCTCCTCTAGTACTTTTATGATTTGGGGTTTCACATTTAGGTCTTCTAAACTTTATGTTTTGTTTTTGTTTTTGTTTTTTGTATGTATATATGGTGCAAGAAAGTGGTAACAGTTTTGTCCTTTTGCATGTTGCTACCCATTTTACCCAACACTGTTTCTTGAAGAGATTTATTCCCATTGTATATTCCTTCCTTCTTTTTCAAAAATTAATTGTCGATATAGTTGTGGGTTCATTTTTGAGTTTTCTGTTCTGTTCCATTGATCTATGTGCCTATTTTTGTGCCAGTACTGTAATGTTTTGATCACTACAGATTTTAATGTAACTTGAAGTCCAGAATTGTGATGCCTCCAGCTTTGCTTTCCTTTTTCAAGATTTCTTTGCCTTTTAGGTGTCTTTTCTGGTTCAATACAAATTTTAGGAATGTTTATTCTAGCTCTGAAAAATTTTGTTGGTATTGTGATTTGGCTGCATTTCGTGTGTAGATTCCTTTGGGTAGTATAGACATTTTAAAACTATTTATTCTTCCAGTCCATGAGAATGAAACGTTTTTCCATCTTTGTGTCCTCTTTAATTTCTTTCATTAGTGTTTTATAGTTCTTCAGTTTTGTAGTTTTTCAGAATACAGATCTTTCACCTCTTTGGTTAGGTATATTCCATGATATCTTATTGTTTTTGTTGCAATTGCAAATGGTATTCATTCTTCAACTTCTCTTTCTGCTTTTTCATTGTTGGTGTATATAAACGCAACAAATTTCTTTATGTTGATTTTGAATCATGCAAATTAAAATAATTCATTTATCAGTTCCAGTAATATTTTGGTGGGTTTTTTGGGGTTCTCTATATAAAGTATCAAGTCATCTGCAAATAGTGAAATTTGACTTCTTCCTTGCCAATTTGGATGCATTTATTTTTTTCTTTGTGTTGTCATGACTTTAAGTTCTAAGTCAAATGACAGTGATGAAAGTGGACATCTCTGTCTTACCCTTAGAGGAAAAGCTCTCATTTTCTTTCTGTTTGAGGATGATATTAACTCTGGGTTTTTCATATATGGTCTTTATTATGTTGAGGTATGTTCCTTCAAAACATACTTTGTTGAGGGTTTTCTCATGAATGGATATTGTACTTTGTCAAATGTTTCTGTAGCTATTGCAAGGATCAAATGGTTCTTATCCTCTTTTTTTAATGTTGTGTATCACATTGATTTGTGAATATTGAACCACACTTGCAACCCAGGAACAAATCCTACTTAATCGTGGTGAATGATTTTTGTAATATATTGTTGGATTCTGTTTGTTGGTATTTTATTGAGATTTTTCCACCCTATTTCATTAAGAATATTTGCCTATAGTTCTCTTTTATAGTGGAGTCTTTATCTAGTTTTGGAATAAGGGTAATGTTGGCTTCAAATAATGAATTTGGAAGTTATCGTTCCTTTTCTGCTTTTTGGAATAGTTTGAGAAGAATATGTATTAACTCTTCCAAGATGTTTGGTAGAATTCATTTGTGAAGTCATCTGTCCATCATTTTTTGTGCTTTGGTTTTGATTTACTGATTCAATTTCTTTTTGGTTATCAGTTTGTTCAAGTTTTCCATATCTTCTTCTTTCCAATTTGGTAACTTATATGTTTCTAGGAATTTGTCTGTATCTTCCAGATTCTACAATTTGTTGGCATAAAATTTTTCATAATATTCTCATATTTGTTTGTGTTTCTGTGATGTTGGTTGTTATTTCTCCTCTCTCATTTGTGATTTTATTTATTTGGGTCATTTCTCTTTTGTTTTTGATAAATCTGGCTAGAGGTTTATCAATTGTATATTTTTTTAAAGGAACCAGCTCTCAGTTCCCTTGTGCTGTTTTTTGTTTGTTTGTTTGTTTTTAGTTTCAAAATCATTTATTTCTGCTCTTACCTTTATTGTTTCCCTTCTTCTGTTTTTTGGGTTTTATTAGTTCTTTTTTTCTATCTCTTTTAGGTACAAGTTTAGGTTGTTTATCTGACATATCTCTTGCTTCCTCAAGTAGGCCTGTATTGCTATATACTTCCTTCTTGCAACAGCTTTTTCTGCATACTACAGATTTGGACCATTATGTTTTTATTTTCAATTGTTCCCATTAATTTTTAAGTTTCTTCTTTAATTTCCTGATTGACCCATTAATTCTTTAGTAGCATGTTCTTTAACTTCAATGTATTTGTAGTTTTTCCAAATTTTTTCTTGTGGTTGACTTCAAGTTTCATAGTGTTGTGGTCAGAAAATACGCATGGTGTGATCTCAATCTTTTTGTATTTATTGAGGTCTGATCTGTGACCTAATATATGATCTATTCTGGAGAATGTTCCATATGCTATTGCAAAGAATGTGTATCCACATTAATGTATTCCATTAAGGAATATTATGTTTCCATTAAGGTGGAATATTTTGAATGTTAAGTCCATCTGATCCAGGGTGTCATTCTAAACTATTATTTTCTTGTTGATTTTCTTTTAAATGATCTGTCCAGTGCTGTAAATGGGGTGTTAAAATCCTCTACTGTTACTGTGTTACTATCAGTGAATTCATTTACATTTGTTATTGTTTTATATATTTGGGTGCATTCATGTTGGGTACATTAATATTTACAATAGTTATATCTTCTTGTTGAATTGCCCCTTTTGTTATTATATGGGTTCCTTGTTTTTCTTTTGTCACAATTTGTTTTAAAGTCTATTTTGTCTGACATAAGTATTACTACCCTCACCTTCTTTTGACATCCATTTGCATGAAAAATATTCCTTCTTCCCCTCACTTTGAATCTGTACGTTTATATCTGAAATGAGTGTCTTATAGGAAACTTATAGATGGGTCTTATTTTTTTTATCCATTCTGTCGCTCTATGCCTTTTGATTAGAGTGTGTAGTGCTTTTGCATTCTAAGTAACTATTTATAGGTATGTATCTTTTGCTATTTCCTTACCTGTTTTGTGGTTGTTTTATCGTTCTTGATTTTTCATACTTTTGCTGTCTTCTCTCAAGGTTTGCTGGGTTTCTTTGTGATATGAATGGATTATTTTATCTTTATTCTTTGTATATCTATGACTCGTTTTGATTTTTTTGTATATCATCAGGTTTGTATATAACATCTTCTGTATATTACAGTCTATATTAAATTGATGATTGCTTGAATTTGAACACATTCTTTACCTCTCTCCTCCCTTTTAAGTATATGGTATCATACTTTATATACTTTTATTTTGTAAGTCTTTTGAATGATTTTTACACATATATTTTACTGCTTTAGTGCTTCCTACTTTTCTTGCTTTTATTTATGGTCTTTTCTTTCCACTCAGAGTCCCTTTTAACATTTCTTTTAGGCTTATTTAGTGGTCACAAACTCCTTTAGTTGTTTTTGTTTGTTTGTTTGGTTGTTGTTGTTCTTCTTATTCTTCTTTTTCTCTCCTTATAGTCTGAATGATAGCCTTGCTGGATGGAATATCCTTGGCTGCAGATTTTTCCCCTTCAGCACTTTGAATATATCATGCCACTCCCTTCTGGTATGCAAAGGTTTTGCTAAAAAATTCACTGATGCCCTTATGGGATCTTCTGTGCATATAGCTATCTTTATTTTGCTTGCTGCTTTTAAAATTCTCTCTTTAACACTTCTGCTTCCTATTTTAATTACTATGTGTCTTAGAGTGGACATTCTTGGGTTGATTTTGTTGGAGAAATCTCAGTACCTCCTGGATATGGTTATCTGTTTCTTCCCCCAAATTAAAACTGTTATTTCTTCAAATAAATTTTCTTACCCCTTTTATATCTCTTCCTTTACTGGGATCCTAATAATACAAATGGTATTATCCTTGATGAAGTCACTGAGTTCTCTAAGTCTATTCTCATTTTGCAGACTTTTTTTCCCTCTCATCTGCCTAGCTTTGCTTTCCACTATTATAACCTTAGGTCACTAATGCACTCCTTTGGTTCCTCAAACCTGCTATTTATTCCATCTAGTATATTTTTAATTTCATTTATTATGTTTATTTCTGATTGGTTCTTTTTTATCTCTTTGTTAAGAGCCTCAGTAATCTCCATTCTTTTCTCAAGTCCAGTGAGTATATTTATGATTATTATTTTAAATTATCTATCAGGCATGTTACTAATCTCTTTCATATTGGTCTCTTACTGCTTTTTTTCCCTGTTCTTTCATTTGAAACTGATTCCTGTGTCTCCTTATTTTATCTAACCCTCTAGTTGTTTCTCTGAGTTAGGAAATTCAGCTACTTTTTCTGCTCTTGAAAGTAATTCCTTATGAAAAAGGGGTCCTGTAGTGCCCTGCTGGGTAGTGCTCCAAGTTGACCAGAATCTGATGCTTCAGGGGTATCTGCTATGTGTGTATGTTGTGTGTATTCTAGTATTGTATTTTGGCCAGTTTTTCCATCTGCCCAGTCATCTGCAGTGGCTCTTCTTGCTTGTTATGGGTAGTGTTTGGTCCCTGTGTTGTTAGTGGACCTGTCTGGGGCCACTTTGTGCTTGAGTGAATTAGACCAGGCATGTGTCAAAAATGTAGTAGCACTCTACTGCAAGGTACTTTCCCTGTGTTGTCTCCTGAGAAGTTTTCATTGGTGGTCAGGGCCTGCAATTAGACCCAATGTCAGCCCCCCATTCCAATAATGGGGGTGGTTATCTTCCCCTCATCCCAGAGCAGGAGTAACTTTAAAGTGGTGTTGTCCTCTGTCAAGCTTTCTTGTACACTGCAAGGTTTGTGGCCCCTGTTTGAATGGTCTCCAGACAAAAGCATAATGTTGGGGACTTGCCTCTATAGCTGGGACAGGCCAGCCAGGGTTGGGTGTCCAGTTTAACAAGTTACAGCTGGGCTGCTTGTGAAATGAGCTACTGTGTCCTTGAGGAGACCAGGGGCAGATCTGCAAAGCATACATTGGTGAGATATGCATTTAATTTTTTAAATGTGTATTTAACATGTTTATTTATAAATAAATGCTTATTTATTTATTATTTATTTTGAGAGACAGAGTGTGAGCATAGTGGGGGAGGGGCAGAAAGAAAGGGAGACGCAGAACTGGAAGTGGGCTCCAGGCTCTGCGCTGTAAGTGCTGAGCCCAATATGGGGCTCAAACACAGGAACCGTGAGATCATGACCTGAGCTGAAGTCAGACGTTAAGCACCCCCTATCAGGCTCTCCGTGAGATGTGCATTTTAACAAGACATATTTCTCTTTTGTGGGGCCCACTGCCATGGCTGCTGGGACTGAGGCGCTGCAAAGCATGCAGGTCCAGAGCCATGGTGTTAATGTTTACACTGGCCTTCCAGGAGATGGTAGTGGCAGCACTGGGACTGAGGTATAGTTGACTAGAAAGGGCTTATCTGATGAAGCCTGGGGTTCTGGGGCTTGGTGTAAGTGAGTTAGGTAGTGAATGTCAGCCCTGTGCTGGTTTCCACAGGTGTCCTTGTGCTTGTTCTGGGGATCAAGGGAAGGAGATAATGCCAGTTAGCTCCTTTGTTCCTGAAAAAGACACTCAGGAACCCTTCTTCTTCAGACATGCTCTGAGATTAGTAAATAAATCTCCCTCACTCCCTATGTGTTTTTCAAAATGCCTCTTCTATACTATATCTGCATGGCCGTTTCTTGTGTTATCTCTTTAAGGGCAGGGAATCAGCTTTCTATTGCCCTCAGCTCTCTCAGGGCAGATCCAACTCATTTTTAAAATGTCAAGATGGGGCGCCTGGGTGGCGCAGTCGGTTAAGCGTCCGACTTCAGCCAGGTCACAATCTCGCGGTCCGTGAGTTCGAGCCCTGCGTCAGGCTCTGGGCTGATGGCTCAGAGCCTGGAGCCTGTTTCCGATTCTGTGTCTCCTTCTCTCTCTGCCCCTCCCCCGTTCATGCTCTGTCTCTCTCTGTCCCAAAAATAAATAAACGTTGGAAAAAAAATTTTTTAAATGTCAAGATGCAGGTTATAAAAACCCATGAAATTTGGCCCCACTGGTTTACAAAGACAAATGTTATGGGGATTTGCCTTCCCCATGTAGATTTTCTGGTGTGAGGGTCTGCTTCTTCCCTGTTTGTTTCCATGGCTCCCTCCCTCCCACATATGGAACATGGTTGCTTTAGGTCCCTACCACCTCTTAACCTTTCCAAACCCCTTTAATGTGGCTTCTTCTCTACTTTTAGTTAAGGAGTTTGTTTTGCCAATCTTTGCATTGCTTTCTAGGTTATTTACACTGATGAGTTACCTAGTGGAAAAAGGTGAGTTTGGTGTTATCCTACCCTGCTATCTTCCCAGCCTCTCCAGGGATACTTGATATTTAAGAGATATTCACTTATGTCTTAACTAAAATGAGTTCTGTATGAATTTAATAATATTCAGAAAATAATAATTGAGCTGTGTAACAGAAATGCCAGAAGGGGCAGACACTGATATTAGAAGTTACAAAAGCAATGCAAAATAATAAATAAAAATTGTCTTTGTTTGCTATATTGTTTAATATTCCGATTATGGAGTGCCTGGGTGACTCAGTCAGTTAAGCATCCAACTTCAGGTCAGGTCATGATTTCACAGTTTGTGAGTTCAAGCCCTACATCAAGGTCTCTGCATTCAACACAGAGCATGCTTTGAATCCTCTCCCTCTCTCCCTGTTCCTCACTCTACTCATGCTCTCTGTTTCAAAAATAAATAAACATTAAAAAATAAAATAAAATTCACTACTTATTAATGATCTGACTTATCCCTTTAATTAATATATTATTTGTTTCACAGAAAGTAGTAAGTATGGCTCTGTCTGTAATTTCCATTCAGATCTCAATCCCATTTAAAAAAATAAAATAAAGCAAAAGTTTGCAGGAAAATGAGAACATAACAAGAAGGAAAGAAAAAAGGTACATATTAAAAAAAATAATGCAGTCAGGCACAAGGTTCATAGGAATTATATTCAAGTATATAACAGATAATTATAAAGAGTCCAGATAATTTGTGTCTGAAATTTCCAAGGCAAATAATATGACCCTCTTAGCCTCAGTCATTTTATCTCTAGAAAACAGTTATTTATCACTGTCATATTCATATTTGAAAGAAATTGAGGGACTGAATGACAATCATAAATCTAAAAATCATTAAATTGTATAAAATATTTTCATAAGGAGAGCAAAATTTGGAGAATTTGTTACTGATCATAGGCTAATATATGTAAAGATTATGGTGTAGTTTTCTGGAAAAATTTTTTATAAGTTTAAATCCCAGAACTGCTGTTTATAAGTGGAAAGAATGTGAGTTTTTATAAATCTACCTAAGTTTGTACTTTGAGTTGCTAATTGATGATGTTATGAGAAATAAATGAATAAAAAATCTAAAAGTGAGGAGTAATGTATTAAGTAATTGATAAGTGTGAAATTATTCAAGTCTATATTTTTAAAGCCATAAGAATTTAAGACGTGAATATTATTATTTTTACCTTGTTATGATACTTGGGGTGTGAGTCACGATAAAATCAATAAGTTATTCAAAAAGAAGAGAAAGGGAGAAAAGGGCAAAGCAAATTATTACCTCATATCATTCTGATCAATAATTCAACTAGCCATAGTCTCTGCCTGGTGTAATTCTTGTATTTTACTTAATTTTTACAGAAACTATGAATATTTTAACCAAACTATGAATGCCAGAATTGTCAAAAAAATTAAATTTTACTTGAACTTTATTATATATTGCTCTAAAAATATAATAGATTGATTTGGAGAAATAAGGAAGACATTTAAATATTTATAACAATAATTAGACCAATTGAGAAAAATGTTAACAACAAAAAATAAAAAAAATGCTTTCATTAAATGTTCTTATTTTTTTTCCAATATATGAAGATTATTGTCAAATTGGTTTCCATACAACACCCAGTGCTCATCCCAAAAAGTGCCCTCCTCAATACCCAGCACCACCCTCCCCTCCCTCCCACCCCCCATCAACTCTCAGTTTGTTCTCAGTTTTGTTTTGTTTTTTTTAATTTTTTTTAACGTTTATTTATTTTTGGGACAGAGAGAGACAGAGCATGAACGGGGGAGGGGCAGAGAGAGAGGGAGACACAGAATCGGAAACAGGCTCCAGGCTCTGAGCCATCAGCCCAGAGCCTGATGTGGGGCTCGAACTCATGGACCGTGAGATCATGACCTGGCTGAAGTCGGACGCTTAACCGACTGCACCACCCAGGCGCCCCTGTTCTCAGTTTTTAAGAGTATCTTATGCTTTGGCTTTCTTCCACTCTAAACTCTTTTTTTTTCCTTCCCCTCCCCCATGGGTTTCTGTTAAGTTTCTCAGGATCCACATAAGAGTGAAACCATAAGGTATCTGTTTTTCTCTGTATGACTTATTTCACTTAGCATCACACTCTCCAGTTCCATCCACGTGGCTACAAATGGCCATATTTCATTCTTTCTCATTGCCACGTAGTACTCCATTGCATAAATAAACCACAATTTCTTTGTCCATTAATCAGTTGATGGACATTTAGGCTCTTTCCATAATTGGGCTATTGTTGAGAGTGCTGCTATAAACATTGGGGTACAAGTGCCCCTAGCATCAGTACTCTTGTAATACCTTGGGTAAATTCCTAGCAGTGCTATTCCTGGGTCATAAGGTAGGTCTATTTTTAATTTTCTGAGGAACCTCCACACTGTTTTCCAGAGTGGCTGCACCAATTTGCATTCCCACCAACAGTGCAAGAGGGTTCCCGTTTCTCCACATCCTCGCCAGCATCTATAGTCTCCTGATTTGTTCATTTTGGCCACTCTGGCATGAGGTGATACCTGAGTGTGGTTTTGATTTGTATTTCCCTGATGAGGAGCGACATTGAGCATCGTTTCATGTGCCTGTTGGCCATCTGGATGTCTTCTTTAGAGAAGTGTCTATTCATGTTTTCTTCCCATTTCTTCACTGGGTTATTTGATTTTTGGGTGTGGAGTTTGGTGAGCTCTTTATAGATTTTGGATACTAGCCCTTTGTCCGATATGTCATTTGCAAATATCTTTTCCCATTCTGCTCGTTGCCTTTTAGTTTTGTTGGTTGTTTCCTTTGCTGTGCAGAAGCTTTTTATCTTCATAAAGTCCCAGTAATTCACTTTTGCTTTTAATTCCCTTGCCTTTGGGGATGTGTCGAGTAAGAGATTGCTACGGCTGAGGTCAGAGAGGTCTTTTCCTGCTTTCTCCTCTAAGGTTTTGATGGTTTCCTGTCTCACATTCAGGTCCTTGATCCATTTTGAGTTTATTTTTGTGAATGGTGTGAGAAAGTGGTCTAGTTTCAACCTTCTGCATGTTGCTGTCCAGTTCTCCCAGCACCATTTGTTAAAGACACTGTCTTTTTTCCATTGGATGTTCTTTCCTGCTTTGTCAAAGATGAGTTGGCCATACGTTTGTGGGTCTAGTTCTGGGGTTTCTATTCAATTCCATTGGTCTATGTGTCTGTTTTTGTGCCAATACCATGCTGTCTTGATGATGACAGCTTTGTAGTAGAGGCTAAAGTCTGGGATTGTGATGCCTTCTGCTTTGGTCTTCTTCTTCAGAATTACTTTGGCTATTCTGGGCCTTTTGTGGTTCCATATGAATTTTAGGATGGCTTGTTCTAGTTTCAAGAAGAATGCTGGTGCAATTTTGATTGGGATTGCATTGAATGTGTAGATAGCTTTGGGTAGTATTGACATTTTGACAATATTTATTCTTCCAATCCATAAGCAGGGAATGTTTTTCCATTTCTTTATATCTTCTTCAATTTCCTTCATAAGCTTTCTATAGTTTTCAGCATACAGATATTTTACCTCTTTGGTTAGATTTATTCCTAGGTATTTTATGCTTCTTGGTGCAATTGTGAATGGGATCAGTTTCTTTATTTGTCTTTCTGTTGCTTCATTGTTAGTGTATAAGAATGCAACTGATTTCTGTACATTGATTTTGTATACTGCAACTTTGCTGAATTCATGTATCAGTTCTAGCAGCTTTTGGTGGAGTCTATCGGATTTTCCATGTATAATATCATGTCATCTGCAAAAAGCGAAATCTTAACTTCATCTTTGCCAATTTTGATGCCTTTGATTTCCTTTTGTTGTCTGATTGCTGATGCTAGAACTTCCAACACTATGTTAAACAACAGCGGTGAGAGTGGACATCCCTGTCGTGTTCCTGATCTCAGGGAAAAAGGTCTCAGTTTTTCCCCATTGGGGATGATGTTAGCTGTGGGCTTTTCATAAATGGCTTTTATGATGTTTAAGTATGTTCCTTCTATCCCTACTTTATCAAGGGTTTTTATTAAGAAAGGGTGCTGGATTTTGTCAAAGGCCTTTTGTGCATCGATTGATAGGATCATATGGTTCTTATCTTTTCTTTTATTAATGTGATGTATCACATTGATTGGTTTGCGAATGTTGAACAAGCCCTGCATCCCAGGAATGAATCGCACTTGATCATGGTGAATAATTCTTTTTATGTGCTGTTGAATTCGAATTGCTAGTATCTCATCGATAATTTTCCCATGCATATTCATCAGGGATAT
Organism: Herpailurus yagouaroundi; assembly: GCF_014898765.1. NCBI lineage: Eukaryota > Metazoa > Chordata > Mammalia > Carnivora > Felidae > Herpailurus > Herpailurus yagouaroundi. The sequence goes on from NW_024412783.1 coordinate 2,025,552, forward strand.
TGGCCTGTAGTTCTCTTTTTTTACTGGGTCTCTTTCTGGTTTAGGAATCAAAGTAATACTGGCTTCATAGAATGAATCTGGAAGTTTTCCTTCCGTTTCTATTTTTTGGAATAGCTTGAGAAGTATAGGTATTATCTCTGCTTTAAATGTCTGGTAGAACTCCCCTGGGAAGCCATCTGGTCCTGGACTCTTATTTGTTGGGAGATTTTTGATGACCGATTCAATTTCTTCGCTGGTTATGGGTCTGTTCAAGCTTTCTATTTCCTCCTGATTGAGTTTTGGAAGCGTGTGGGTGTTTAGGAATTTGTCCATTTCTACCAGGTTGTCCAATTTGTTGGCATATAATTTTTCATAGTATTCCCTGACAATTACTTGTATCTCTTAGGGATTGGTTGTCATAATTCCACTTTCATTCATCATTTTATCTATTTGGGTCATCTCCCTTTTCTTTTTGAGAAGCCTGGCTAGAGGTTTGTCAATTTTGTTTATTTTTTCAAAAAACCAACTCTTGGTTTCGTTGATCTGCTCTACAGTTTTTTAGATTCTATATTGTTTATTTCTGCTCTGAGCTTTATTATTTCTCTTCTGCTGCTGAATTTAGGCTGTCTTTGCTGTTCTGCTTCTATTTCCTTTAGGTGTGCTGTTAGATTTTGTATTTGGGACTTTTCTTGTTTCTTGAGATAGGCCTGGATTGCTATGTATTTTCCTCTCAGGACTGCCTTCGCTGCGTCCCAAAGCGTTTGCATTGTTGTATTTTCATTTTCATTTGTTTGCACATATTTTTTTAATTTCTTGTCTCATTGCCTGGTTGACCCATTCATTCGTTAGTAGGGTGTTCTTTAACCTCCATGCTTTTGGAGGTTTTCCAGACTTTTTCCTGTGGTTGATTTCAAGCTTCATAGCATTGTGGTCTGAAAGTATGCATGGTATGATTTCAATTCTTGTATACTTATGAAGGGCTGTTTTGTGACCCAGTATGTGATCTATCTTGGAGAATGTTCCATGTGCACTCGAGAAGAAAGTATATTCTGTTGCTTTGGGATGCAGAGTTCTAAATATATCTGTCAAGTCCATCTGATCCAATGTATCATTCAGGGCCCTTGTTTCTTATTGACCGTGTGTCTAGATGATCTATCCATTTCTGTAAGTGGAGTGTTAAATTCCCCTGCAATTACCACATTCTTATCAATAAGGTTGCTTATGTTTATGAGTAATTGTTTTATATATTTGGGGGTCCTGTATTTGGCACATAGACATTTATAATTGTTAGCTCTTCCTGATGTATAGACCCTGTGATTATTATATAATGCCCTTCTTCATCTCTTGTTACAGCCTTTAATTTAAAGTAGTTTGTCTTCATCTCTTGTTACAGCCTTCAATTTAAAGTCTAGTTTTATAATGCCCTTCTTCATCTCTTGTATGGAGCCTTTAATTTAAAGTATGGCTACTCTTTTGACTTTTGTTTCTTGAGATAGGCCTGGATTGCAATGTATTTTCCTCTCAGGACTGCCTTCGCTGCATCCCAAAGCGTTTGCATTGTTGTATTTTCATTTTCATTAGTTTCCATATATTTTTTTAATTTCTTGTCTCATTGCCTGGTTGACCCATTCATTCGTTATTAGGGTGTTCTACTAACTTTCTTTTGACTTCCAGTGGCATGATAAATATTTCTCCATCCCCTCACTCTCAATCTGAAGGTGTCCTCAGGTCTAAAATGAGTCTCTTGTAGGCAGCAAATAGATGGGTTTTGTTTTTTTTTATCCATTCTGATAACCTATGTCTTTTGGTTGGCGCATTTGGTCATTTACATTCAGTGTTATTATAGAAAGATATGGGTTTAGAGTCATAATGATGTCCGTAGGTTTCATGCTAGTAACAATGTCCCTGATACTTTGTCTCAAAGGATCCCCCTTCGGATGTCTTGTAGGGCTGGTTTAGTGGTGACGAATTCCTTCCGTTTTTGTTTGTTTGGGAAGACCTTTATCTCTCCTTCTATTCTAAATGACAGACTTGCGGGATAAAGGATTCTCGGCTGCATATTTTTTCTCTTCATCACATTGAAGATCTCCTGCCATTCCTTTCTGGCTTGCCAAGTTTCAGTAGAGAGATCAGTCATGAGTCTTATAGGTCTCCCTTTATATGTTAGAACATGTTTATCTCTAGCTGCTTTTGGAATTTTCTCTTTATCCTTGTATTTTGCCAGTTTCACTATGATATGTTACGCAGAAGATCAATTCAAGTTATGTCTGAAGGGAGTTCTCTGTGCCTCTTGGATTTCAATGCCTTTTTCCTTCCCCAGATCCGGGAAGTTCTCAGCTATTTATTTCTTCAGGTACCCCTTCAACACCTTTCCCTCTCTTTTCCTCCTCTGGAATACCAATTATGCATATATTATTTATCTTAATGCATCACTTAGGTCTCTAATTTTCCCCTCATACTACTGGATTTTTTATCTCTCTTTTTCTCAGCTTCTTTTTCCATAATTTTATCTTCTCGTTCACCTATTCTCTCCTCTGCCTCTTCAATCCAAGCCGTAGTTCTCTCCATTTTATTTTGCATCTCATTGATAGCATTTTTTAGCTCCTCCTGGCTGTTCCTTAGTCCCTTGATCACTGTAGCAAGAGATTCTCTGCTGTCCTTTATACTGTTTTCAAGCCCAGCAATTAATTTTATGACTATTATTCTAAATTCACTTTCTGTTATATTGTTTAAATCCTTTTTGATCAGTTCATTAGCTGTTGTTATTTCCTGGATGTTTTCCTGAGGGGAATTCTTCCATTTTGTCATTTTGGATAGTCCCAGGACTGGTGCAGGACTTTGGGGCACTTCCCCTGTGCTTTCTTGAATAACTTGCATTGTTGGATGGGGCCGCAGTCAGTCCTGATGTCTGCCCCCAGCCCACCGCTGGGGCCACAGTCAGAATGGTGTGTGCCTTCTCTTACCCTCTCCTAGGGGCGGGATTCACTGTGGGGTGGTGTGGCCCATCTGGGCTACTTGCACACTGCCAGGCTTGTGGTTCTGGGGATCTGGCGTATTAGCTGGGGTGGATTAGAAAGGTACACAGGGGCGGGAGGGGCGGGAGGGGTAGGCTGAGCTTGCTTTTCCTTTGGAGATCTGCTTCGGGAGGGGCCCTGCGGCACCAGGAGGCAGTCAGACCCGCGGGAGGGATGGATCTGCAGAAGCACAGCATTGGGTGTTTGCACAGTGCAAGCAAGTTCCCTGACAGGAACTGGTTCCCTTTGGGATTTTGGCTGAGGGATGGGTGAGGGAGATGGCACTGGCGAGCGCCTTTGTTCCTGCCAAGCTGAGCTCTGTTGTCCAGGGCTCAACAACTCTCTTTCCCGTTGTCCTCCAGCCCTCCCATTCTCAGAGCGTACTGCTTATCACTTAGATTCCACCTACACCTACCTAAATAACCCAGAAAACCGCCAGAAGACTTGCAGAACAGAGTCTCTGGAGCCAAACGCAGACGAGAGGCCCAAAGAAGAGGTTAGGAAAGGCAGCGAGGAGGTGCGCTCTCCAGGGACTGGCGGGAGGGAGCCGGTGTGGAGGGGTGGCCTGCCAGCCAAGCATAGCCCCTGAGTCTGGCTTGCAAAAGTGGAGGGGCCGATTGGAGTGTGTTCCGACAGCACGAGGGACTTGACATCTGGAGGGTTATAAGTTAACAGCTCTGCTCGGAGAACGGGAGGGTGTGTGGACCCTGGTGTAAGCAGGTTAGTCAACCAGTGTCAGTGTTGTGGCACTGAAGGTGGTCCTGTGTTTATGCTGAGGTGAAAGAGAAGGAAATGGTGCCAGCCAGCTTTTGGCCCTGGAGAAGAGTCTCAGTGTCTACTACTTTCAGGAAAGCACTCTTTGAAGTGCAAATAATCTCCTCACTGTGTGTCTCTGGCATTTTTGACCACTGTTTTCATGCTGTGTCCAGATTGTTTGCCTGCCTTGTCTTCAGGAGCATTGCAGTGTCCTCTGGGCTCTGTCTCAGCCAAGCCTGCTTGCTGACTTTTAAAACTCCAGGCATTAATGATCTGGTACAGTTAGGGGCTGCATTGGTCTTCTAAAGGTCACTCTACTCTGGAACTGAAGGAGGTTTGACGTTGGAGCAGAGAATTCACACCAGAGAACAAGGGCGTGGAGCTTGACAAAGTAGGTTAGGTAGCCAGGGACAGGACCAAGCTGCCCTTGGCGGGTGGATCTGCTTTAATGCTGAAGAGCAGGGGTGAGAAATAGTGCTAACAGACTCATTTGTCCACAGAGAGACATCTCTATCCTTGCTACCTCTCATGGATGCTTTATAAGAAAAGCAAATGGTTCCCTTCTCCCCCCCCCCCCCCATATGCCCCAGACTTTCCTCAGATTGCACTGTCTGTCCCAGGCTGTTTACCTTCCTTCTCTCCAGGAGTAAGGCAGTGCCCTCAAGGCTCTATTACAGCTGAGCCTGCCAATCTTTAAAAGTCCAGTCTTCACGTCCCCTCCCCACCCCCATTACAAAAACTCATGAAAATCAGCCCCTCTCATTTTCCCAGCCAGTAATTGTGGTAGTGTTCTTTTTGTGTGTTCCCCTTGTGCCTCTGTCTTTCAGGACTTTCACTGCAAACAGGTCTCCCTCCACTCTGCAGCACTTGCAATCTGTTTCTCCCACAAAACATGTTTCCACACTTCCTGGAGTCCTCAATGTGAACTCTTCTCTCCTTATAGTTCTGGAGTTTGTTCTGTCAATCCTCAGGTTGATTTCTGAAGTATTCAGAATGATTTTATAGTTATCTACTTGTGTTTGAGGAACAAGACAAGCCTAGGGCCCTCCTACTATGCTGCCATCTCAGCTCCTCTGTCTTGGGATGACAATTTTAACAGCTAAAAAAAGTCAAATGAGAATTCAATATCCAGTGTAACTATTCTTCAAAGTGAACTAAAAAAATAAGGCATTCCTAGATTAACAAAAGCTTTGAAACTCTGCAACTTGTAGATCCTACATACAAGAAGTGCTAAAAGGAGTTTTTTAAGCCAAAGTTTAAAAAGCAAAAAAAAAAAGTAACTTAAAGTCATATGAAGACAAAGAACACTGACAAAATAATTGCATGGAAATAAAAAGATAAGAGGAAACAGAAGCTAATACTAAAGGAAGAAAGAGAATAATAAAAAAAAAGAGGTAAAAATCTAAGGTAGGAATACAGTAGAGAAAATTAACTAAACCAAACAGTGGTTGTTTAAAAGAATCGACAAAATTGACAAAACCTGGACCAGAATTATCAAGATACCAAAGAGAAAAGAATAAAAGTATAAAAATCAGAACCTGTGTGTGTGTTTGTGTGTATAAAGAAGATGTGACATATAGATAGATAGATCGATCGATCAATACACACATACATACATACACACTACTGTTGCTTCTATAGCTTAGCTATTGTACATAATGCTGAAATCCAAAAACAAAACAAGTAAATAAATATCAGACATATAAATTCAGAGAATATACTAATGTTTTTCATAAGAGATAGAAATAAAGTGATGGGCAAAATGACTGAAGGGGAGTGAGAGAAACAGGCTTCTGGTTATGGAATGAATAAGTCACAGGAATGAAAGGTACAGCATAGGAAACATAGCCAATGGTATTGTAATAGTGTTATCTGTCAAAAGATTATAGCTACATTGTGGTTATCCTAGCATAGCATATAAACTTATTGAATCACTATATTGTACACCTGAAGCTAATGTAACACAATATATCAACTATATTAAAATAAAAAGAAGAAAAATAAGAAATGAAAAAAAAATCATAACTTAAAGTGAGGACATCATTTTCATAAAGAAATAAATATGATAACAAATGAAAGAATGCTATGGACAGTTTTATGTTGAAAATATAATCAAAATTAAATGGGAAAATTCCTAGAAACATACAAACCTTCAAAACTGACTCTAAATCTTCAAAAACTTGAATATATTCCCCTAGAATATACTTGGAACAAGTAAAACTAGAATTAGTAATCAAAACAAAAAAAAACAAGACCAGATTACTTCAAAAATAAATTCAACCAAAAACTTCAAGAAAAATTAACATTAATGTTTCTGAAATATTTTGAAAGGACAGAAAAAGAGCAAACTTTCTCTAAATCAATTATTAGGTCAGCATTACCCAAATACCAAAGTTAGAAAAGGAAATAACAAGAAAACTCAGAACAATATCACTTTTGAACAGAAAAATCTCCAACAAAATACTAGCAAATAAAATCCAACAGCATATTAAAGGGATTATACACCGTTGGCAAGTAGGATTTATCCTTAGAATGCAAGTATGGCTCAACATACATAAACCAATCAGTGTAATATGACATGTTAGCACACAATTTCTCAACATCAACCTAACACTGAAAGTCAGCTAGAACAATTACACAAAAACAAGCAAATAAACAAAAACCTTCCTTATCAGAGGTGAAAGAAGTCAAATTATTTCATTTTGCAGATAACAAGATCTTACGTAGAAAATCATAAGACCACACACACACACACACACACAAATCCAGCAGAGTTGTTGGACACAAAATCAATATACAAAAATGAGTTGCATTTGTATACACTAACAGCAATTATCCAAAAAATAAAATTATAGAATGGCTCCCATTTACACTACCACTACTACGTTACAGTATTATAGTATTAAAATTACATACTGAATAATAAACTGAAACAAGGAGGTGAAAGACTTGTATACTACAAACTCTAAAACACTGGTAATACAAATTAAAACAGGCAAAAATAACTGGAAATGTATTCCATGTTTATGAATTGGGATAATTATTTTTTAATGTCTATATTATCCAAAGGTGTCTACAGATTCTGTGAAATTCCTAACAAAACCCCAGTGTCACTTTTTATACCAAAAAAAAAAAATAGAGAAAGGAATTCTAAAGTTCATGTAAAAACATAAAATACCCCAAAGAGCCCAAACAATTTTGATCCATATGAGTAAAGCTGAAGGTGTCATGTTTGCTGATTTCAAATTGTATTACATAGCTACAGGTATCAAAAGAATATGATACTAGCACAAAAACTGAGATATATAACAATAGAACAAAATAAAGGGTCTAGAAATGAGCACACATGTATACAGTCAATATATCTTCAAAAAGGATGCCAAGAATAGAAAATGGGGGAAAATATAGTCCCTTCAACAAACCACATAGGGAAAACTACGTATTAATTTGCAGAAGAATTATATTGGATTCTTACACTACAGAAAAATGTATTAAAGACTCAAACAAGAGACATGTGATCCTAAGATTCCCAGAAGAGAACAGGAGAAAAGTTTTTGTATGCTGACATTGCTAATTGTTTCTTGGATATGACACAAAAATGCAGGTAACAAAAGTCAAAAACTAAGTGCAATTACATCAAACTTAAAAGCTTCTCCATAGCAAATGAAACTGTTAACAAAATGGACCTACAGAATGGAAGAAAATATTTGTAAGCCATATACCTGATAAAGAGTTAATATCAAATATATAAGGAACCCATATAATTCAATAGCAAAACAAAACAAATAACCTATTTAAAAATTGGGCAAAGGAACTAAATAGACATTTCTTCAAAGAAGACACACAAATATGACACAGTATGTTAACTGTATTTCAAATAAAAAAATACAAGAACATATACAAATTTCCAGCAGATGTATGAAGGGGTAGTCTATATCATTAATTATTAGGTAAATAAAAAATCAAATCTCATGCTATTTTGGATGGCTATTATTAAACTGAACAAAGGACAACTAATGTTGAGCATGTGATGAAAAGGTAACCTTTATTTATTTTTTTTTAAGTTTTTTTCAACGTTTATTTATTTTTGGGACAGAGAGAGACAGAGCATGAACGGGGGAGGGGCAGAGAGAGAGGGAGGCACAGAATCGGAAACAGGCTCCAGGCTCCGAGCCATCAGCCCAGAGCCTGACGCGGGGCTCGAACTCACGGACTGCGAGATCATGACCTGGCTGAAGTCGGACGCTTAACTGACTGTGCCACCCAGGCTCCCCGAAAAGGTAACCTTTATTAATTTTTGGTTGAAAAGTGAAATGGTGAAATGATTTAATAAAACAATATGGAGGTTTCTAAAAATACTAAAAATAGAATTACCATTTGATTCAGCATTTTCAATTCTGAGTATATACCTAAAGAAATGAAATCTGGATCTTGAAGAAATATTTGTCTTCCCATGTTTATTGCAGCATTATTCACAAGAGCCAATATGTAAGAGAAATATAAAGGTCCATTGATAGAGGACTACACAAAGAAAATGTGGCATATGAATACAATGGTACATTCTATAACTTTAAAGAAAAGTGCACATTTTACAACATGCATAAACCTGAAAGACATTAAATGAAATAAGCCAAACAGAAGGAAAAATGCTAAATACCATTTTTAAGAGGAATATAAAATGGTGAAATGCATATAGCAAAAGGTAGAAGAGTGGTTCCCAGATGCTGTGAGGAGGAGAGAACAGAGTAGTAGTAGTAAAAGTGTATCAAATTTTTGTTATATATATATAGAACACTAGAGTTCTAGTGTACAGCATATTGCCTACAGTTAGTAATGCTGTACTAAGAGGGAGGTTTGCCTCCTTCTTGGCAATTCTTAAGTATATAGTATTACGTTGTTAATTATAAGCAAACCATAAGATACTCTTAAATACAAAGGAGAAACTAGGGATTCCCGGAGGGGAGGTGGGTGGGGGGGTTGGGTTAGGTGGGTGATAGACTTTGTGGAGGGCACTTTGGGGATGAGCACTGTCATACATAAGAGATGAATCACTGGGTTCTACTCCTGAGACCAGGACTGTACTGTATGTTAACTAACTTAAATTTAAATAAATAAATAAATAAACTGACTAATCTTACATAAAGTGCTCTTTTTAAATGTTTTTTAAGCTTTATTTATTTCAGAAAGAGAGAGAGAGAGAGAGAGAGAGAGAGAGAGAGAGAGAGAGAGAAAGAGAGAGCATAATCAGGGGAGGAGCAGAGAGAGGGAGACACAAAATCCAAAGCAGGCTCCAGGCTCTGAGCTGTCAGCACAGAGCCCAGTGCAGGGCTCAAACTCACGAACCATGAGATCATGACCTGAGCTGAAGTCAGACATCCAACTGAGCCAAAGTGCTCTTATCACAGAATTGAAGAAGAAAGGAGAAGGTGAAGGAGGAAGAGGAGGAGAAGAAAGGGGAGGAGGAACAGACAAGGAGGGGAAGAGAGGGGAAGGGGGAGGAGGAGAAGAAGGACAGAAAGAGGAGGAATTAGACAGTAGTATGAAACTTTGAATAAACAGTATTATGGTATATGCCAATTTCCAAACTCATCTAGTTCTACACATTAATTATCTACATTCTCTATATGTATGGAAAACTAAAGAATAAATATAAGAACCTATGTATAGCTAGCTTAAGCATTCTTACCAAAAGAAGGAGAAGAAGATGACAACAAATAAGAGAAAGGAGAAGAAGAAGGAGAAGGAGAGGAAGAAGAAGAGGAGGAAGATGAAGAGGATTAGGGAAAAAAAAGAATATGAGGAAGAAGAAGAGATAGTGAGAGATACGTGAGTTCATGTATATAAACACTTCCATGGTTGCCCCGTACAGATACTGTTAGCTGTCTGTGACCATTAATAGTGCCTAGGTAGTTTCTAAATGTTATCAAAGTCCTCATATGTGCATCATTAAATCAAATTCCTACAACAAATCTATTTATTAAATATATTTCTCCTTTTTATACCTGAGGAAACTGAAGCTCAGATAAAGTACTCTTCACCCTATTAATTTGAGACTAGGGCAAGAAAATGATCTGCCAAAATTACTCAACCAATAAACAGTAAATACAGACTGGAAAACAAAAATTTTATTTAAGTTTATTTCTTTTGAGAGAAAGTGGAGGGGCGGGAGATGGACAGAGAGAGAGGGAGAGAGAGAATCCCAAGCAGGCTCCATGTTGTCAGCACAAAGCCCAATAGGGGGCTCTATCCCACAAACCCTGAGATCATGACCTGAGATGAAACCAAGAGTCAGATGCTTAACCAACTGAGACACCCAGGCACCACTGCAAGATTTTAAATTTAAGGGCATCGAATTAAGGAAAAATAATTTTCCTTAAAACAACTAAAAATTGAAAATCTGATGAGAAGAGACATAAGAACTAAGAAAACTGAACCTACCCCTGCCAGCAGCATCTGTCTCAGGAGAAACGTACTGCACAGTGAGAGGTTTGTAAGGCAGAGATGTCTAGAGCAACGGTGGAAGTTCCCTCCCCTCTTACTAGGTGACAGAATTGTCAAGTCCTCACCTGTCCTAAGGTATCCCCTCAGAGGCAGAAGTGGCTTTTCTTCTTGCGTCAGTGGGTCCGGGATCTACTCTCATCTGGAATGACAGGGTGGGCAGTGAGAGAGAAAAACAAACATCCCCTCTAACATGGCAGTCACCATGAGTGGATATGTTCAGGGTGTTCATGTGTCTGCACTGCCTGTAGATATCAGAGTTCTTTCCTGAGTTGGTCAGTAACTTTGGTACATGCAGTCAGCACATAGCCTAGAGGGGATTTCTCATTAGGGAAACCAAAACTGGAGCCTAAAGAGAGTGTACATTCTCACTGGGCTGTACAACAAGGTCACTGCCCAGGTGGAGAGCTGCCCTTATGAAAAATGGCTGCAGAAGACATTGGGGAGTACCCAGACACTGATAAGGCTGGTTTCTACAAGTTGTCTTAAGATAACTACTTTGCAAACAAACATACACATCGGATAAAGCCCTGTTCCAGACAAGTGAATCCCTGCAAAACCTGGATATTTGGCCTCAATGTCCCCACCCCCAACAAATGGGTAATATAGAGCTGTTCTTATATGCTCCCATCACTGTGACTAACCCTTAGAATAGCAAAAATTATGTGTATTTTAAAATAACAGCATCTCAGCAGCAGCAAGTGTGTGCCTTTTAAGAACTAGTTTGCACTAGAGAATAGCTGCTACTGCTACTCCTACTAGTGAAGAAAATGACCCACATGACCTCTGCCTTCCTTAGATCCTTCCTTATACATGTACTTTCCCTAACATCCCTAAAGATGTACTGTTCATATAGGGTGTACTTCTGTCAACACCCTACAGGATATCCTTTCTACATAGTCTCATTCAGGTAGAAAGGGCTCGGATGTAGCCCTGACAGAACCACTTCCAGGCACATCCCTATGTAATGTAAGGAAAGCATCCATCTCTAGAGGAATGCTGCCCACCTTTGCCATATTTAGCCACTGTGGTCTAGAAATACTCCTATATACCCTTCTTCCCACATACAGAACATATCTTCTCAAGAGACAAGAGACAAGTTTTATTCAGTTATCACATACGACTTAAGATCCAAGATACCTGGAGCAACCACAAACCTTTTCTATCAGAACCAAATAATGTGGGTTCTCTAGCACTAGTCACCTATTGACTAAATTTGTAAACCATCTCAGAAACATGTATCCACATGTTCATAACTTGAACCCTAATGTACTCACACACACACACATGCATGCACACACACACACACACACACACACACACACACAATATAGGGAATAAAACAGTAGCAAAATGATTTTTTAAAATGTTACCCTAAGAAAAGAATAATAAAAGGACATGCATGTTTATACCTATGTCACACAGTAGACTTAGGCCTACGGTGATTCTACCATTGTAATATGAAACTTTATGAATGAGGATGGAGAAGCTATTTCAAATATTCCTGGTTCTTCTTTCAAGGAGTAAGACCCTTGGCACTGTTGTCTGTACCTCCCTGGCAACCTCTTGGCATAGGATTACCCCCTCTATGTCCACCTATGCAGTGAGATTGAGATACATCCTCTTTAGGGGCTGCAATGTTTCCAAGGCCACCTGTCCTCTGTTGTGTAGCTGTAACTATGCAGAATTCTTGTCTATCTCTTAGATTACTTTTTTTTTAATATGAGGTCTGTGACTGTTTCAATAATAAAAAATGTGTGAAGTATTTGTTTCCTGTAAATTCCATATATCAGTAACCAGAGAAATATTTTCTAGAAACAAACTGAATCTTTATTTATTTACTTATTGGACCCCTGTACTTCTCTCCATATGAATATTTACTTTGAAACCATCTGAAATAAGAGGTATAAATGCCACAACCTTAACCTGCAAGAACTTTGACTGAGAAATTTTACTGGAACATTATTACTGAATGAAAAATATTCTGAGGAGACTATTCATCAAATTTATTATTATTTATTCTTACTCTTTGGATTACAAAGGTAATCAGATTTTTCAAACCTGCAAAACATTGGATTTTTAGTCTCATCTACCTCATTTCGTTTTTGTTGATTATTAGCCACTTCTTTCCTGTGCTCCTTTCTTTGTTCTAACCCTTTGCAAAGGCAACTGACAACAGTAAGCAAACATGTTCTATGTTTCATTTTCCAGTCAGCTCTGTTAGCATTAGCAACTCCACAGGCATAAGGTCTCACTTCAAATTATCACAGGCAACCATTTAAAAAAAAATACGTAAACATTGTTGAAAAGAGACAGCTCTCATTCTAGCATTTAAAATGAGTTTCACACCATCATCACCTGACCTTCCTTTCCAAGTATATAGATTTTAGGTTTTATAATGTCAGTGCCAACTCAGGTTGTAAATTCCAGTATGAGAGAATGTCTCTAAATGCTAGCTTCTATAGTAACAAAAACAAAAACAAACTAAACATGAAATTTTAATGAAGTTATGTAAAAAGATGTTGTTTCATCCTATGCAAGGTCTACTGTAGAAATTCTTAGTTGAGTAGCTCTTCTGGGTTTCTCCTTTACTCTAGTGGGATTCCTTTACTGGATCCTCTATACTCATAGAGGTGACAAAATAATATCGGAGTGGAGGTTAGGTGCACCTCTTTCTAGACTACTCTTAAGCCTCAAAATAACTTAAACCTCAGAAGCCACAATGGTAGTTATTCTTCATTCCCAGGCATTACAGATTGGGAAATGTAGTAGCTGGTGGACTTTCAATTCCCTATAGTAATTACCAATTATAGTCACACATGGCTTATTTACTCTTTATTCAGATTACAATACAAATGGGCCTTACCAGAGATATCTTCCCTTACCATTAAATCTAAATAAAGGCAACCACCATTCACTCACCATTATATTAACATGATTTATGTTTATCCATTTGGAATATAAAATTCTGAGATGTTATCTATGTAGCCATTGATCTGTGATATCTCTCCCCACCACAAGATCTTAAAAACTGTGGAGAAAGAGTTTGTTTTGGTTATTTGGCTCTCATATCTAGAAGCATGCATACCTTTTGTAAGGCAGTATAAATACTTCTTAAATAAACACAATCAATGAAGTATTTTAATAATCCATAGTAAAATTCAGAAAACTGGGGCACCTGGGTAGCTCATCTAGTTAAGTGTCTAACTCTTGATTTTGGCTCAAGTCATGGTCTCATGGTTTGTGAGTTCAAGTCCCACATCAGGCTCTGCACTGACATCAGGAAACCTACTTGGTATTCTCTCTCCCTCTTTCCCTGTCCCTCCCCTGCATATACTCTCTCTCACTCTCACTTTAAATAAACATTTAAAAAAAGAATGTACATACCACAAGATATCAGAATGCATAACCACAATAAATTCTACTTATACATATATTCCAAGATAAAAAAAATGCTACTCATTATATGCAAGTGTACACAAAAATAAAACATATATATAAACAATATTTTGACATAGCAGAAAATATAAGAAAGCCTCAAGTCTTTCAATTAAACAATACAATAAAATTATTTGTTATGAAATTATCAGTATAATCCAGTAAATCCTGAAAGATGGATCTCAGGACAACCAAGATCATTGAAAACAATAAATTCTGAACAGTCTGTGTAGAATCATGGTATAGGTGTAAATTTAAATAATTTTGGAAAAGACTGTATTGCTCTCCATTGACTTTCTAGTTCTACTTCCTATGCCCTCAACTCATCTTCATTTCTTAAGCTCCTTTTCAGTTGTGGCTGTGTGATTTAATTTTGACTAATGAAATGTTAGTGAAATTGATATAAACTCATTTCAGTCCTGACTCCTAAGACTCTCTTAGGCATGCTCCTCCATGTCTTTTGCAACTCTTTTACAGGTAGGTCCTGAGAAACCAAGTCACCGAGTAAAGATAGCAGAACTACAAAATAAAAAGAGCATGGGTGTCTTCATTACCATGTGGAAAGGAGATCTCATTTGATAACAAAGGTCTGATTCAGACTTTATGTGAGTTAGAAATAACTTTCCACTTTGAGGCTTTATCAGTTTTGGGGCTTGTTGAAGTAGTTATCATTCATCCCCCTTTCTAGTTCATGTGCATTAAGCAAACACTAAATGTTTGGATACACATATGTAAGACAATCAGTCTTGAAGGATACCATTACTCAAATAGACGTTGTTTTAGGCAAAATATAGAGATGAATGATGCACAATGTGTTTGATTAATTTTAACATATTTCTCTATAATGATTCTTTTTTTCTCAAACACCTTGGTTCCACTGGATAAAAAAGGTTTGGGAATGGGGTAAAAGTTAAAGTTATCAGGAAATGCTATTCTAAGACTCTGCCCACATAACTATCTTCACTTAGATTGAAGCTTATTCTGGGAAGTAGTCAGTACTTCAGAATCAGAAGCATCCCTTGCTCTTTTCCATAAGTATTCACAGAATATTATATGTTCTATTGTGTCAGGTAAAAAGTAGTCTTAGATAAACCAGCACCCACTGGATGTTCATAGCTTGTTAGCCAGAAGGTCTGACCTGCCCATTACCTGGTTTCTGTTGAAATGCAAGTTGTCATTTGGTCTTTGTAGATGTTATGCAAACATTTTGGTATCTTCCAATGTATCTTTAGGTGTGAAGTTTCTTTTTTTTTTTTTAATTTTTTTTAATGTTTATTTATTTTTGAGACAGAGAGAGACAGAGCATGAACAAGGGAGGGGCAGAGAGAGAGGGAGACACAGAATCTGAAACAGGATCCAGGCTCTAAGCTGTCAGCACAGAGCCCGACGCAGGGCTCGAACTCACAGACCATGAGATCATGACCTGAGCCGAAGTCGGACGCTTAACCGACCCAGCCACCCAGGTGCCCCAGGTGTGAAGTTTCTTAAACAAGAAGCTACTTCACTTAAAATTCACTTGATCAACAAGTATGTATGAATGTCTTCATTGAGGGTCTTGGGGAATGCTGTAGTTTTTACATATCACCTTGTGGGGAGAACTGTGTGTGTGTGTGTGTGTGTGTGACATGAAAAATCATCCACTGAATAACTGGGTATAAGATAATATTGTTAGTAAAAACTGGCTTTGAAAAACAAAATTAGGAGTATTGTTAGCAAAAATAGCAGAGTAAACGTCCAAACTTCCACCTCACTACAAAAGCAGCAAATAAATTGAGCAAGACTGCCAGAACTATGGAAATTATTCAAGGGTTTACAACAATCATTTGAATCCTTAATGAAGGGAAAACAGTTTATATTTGGTAAAAGAGCTTTTTGCCCTTTAATTTACTCTAATCTCACTCTCTGCTCCCCAGTCCACATTTCCAGTGTAGATTACGAATACTTGCAGGAGCAAAATAGACTTTATTCATGTGTAATTGTGGTGGTATATTTTTACTTGTCTGATGGCTCCATGAAGGACTATCACAAAGGTCTTTCATCTAATTTAGAACTCTCCAAGGCTCAGGTGGATACCCAGGGAACATTTGAAAAAGTATTTAATATCAAACCCATTAGTGATTGGGGGAAGAAAGTCTGGGGAATGATTTACTTTAGAGAATAAGGGATCTAAACGTCACCCACATGACTTTGTGAACCTACAATTCAAGTATATGTCTAGGGCTGGGTGCACATTCAAAAGAAACCTGAAAATGCCCTAATCTCTCACTATTGTCTTACCCTTAGTCTGTAATCAGGCAAGAAGTTATGACTCAGGCAGAATCATAAACTACCTGTTTAGAGTAAAGGAATGCCCCAAAATATACATAAAGCATACATATACATATACAAAGTATACATAAGCCCATTGACAAAGACTGTAGAATAGTATTTGTTTTCCAGTTGTTTAAGAAAATCCCTGTCAATTTAATAGTTGATGATTAGGTTAATGAAATAGAGACTTCAGTGGACACCGTCAAAAATGGATAGAGGGCGGGACACCTGGGTGGCTCAGACAGTTCAACATCTGACTCTTGGTTTCGACTCAGGTCACGACCTCATACTCTGTGAGTTCGAGCCCCACATCAGACTCTGTATTGACAGTGCAGAGTCTGCTTAAAGTTCTGTCTCCCTCTCTCTCTCTGACTCTCCCCTGCTCACTCTTTCTCTCTCTCTGTGTCTCTCAAAAATAAATAAACATTAAAAATCTATAATAAAACAAGAATGGATACATACTTCATAAATTTAATTCAGAATGTTAATCAAAAAAGAACAACTTTGACAACTTTGCAAACTCTGTTGTTAGAAAAATCTGATTTCCAAGGTTACCCCTTTATAATATAAGTAATCAGTTTTCAGCAAAGAAACTGACAAAGGAAAACAGAAAGAATGGTCCCTACATAGGAAAAAGAAAAAGAAATTTATAGAAATTGTATCTGCAGAAACCTTAGAAAAGATTTTACATAAACTAATTTTAATATATTCAAAGAGCTAAAGGAAACCATTACCAAAGAAATAAAGAAAACAAAAAGAACAATGCCTACTTAAATATAGAACATCAATAAATAAAATATTTATAAATACAGGTTTAAAAAAAATGGAAATAAAAATTCTGGAGTTGGGAGACTAAATTAACAGAAAGGAAAAGTCACCATAGTGTCACAAGAGAAGATTTTAGGAGACAGAACATGAAGATAGCTCAATTAAGAATATTCAATCTGGGGGCGCCTGGGTGGCTCAGTCAGTTGAGCGTCCGACTTCAGCTCAGGTCACGATCTCGCGGTCCATGAGTTCCAGCCCCGAGTCAGGCTCTGGGCTGATGGCTCAGAGCCTGGAGCCTGTTTCCGATTCTGTGTCTCCCTCTCTCTCTGCCCCTCCCGCATTCATGCTCTGTCTCTCTCTGTCCCAAAAAATAAATAATAAAACGTTAAAAAAAAAAAGAATATTCAATCTGAGGGATAAAATAAAAAGCATTATTTTAAAAATGGACAGAGCCTTTGGGGCAGTGTTATATCATGAAACTTGTGTGGAAAAAAACCATAATGGGAATCTCTCATGAAAAAGGGGAGAGAATGGGACAGAACGTTCATGCTAAGAAAAAAAATGGCTGAAACATTCAAAATCTGATGAAAGGCATGGAAATACACATCCAAGAATCCTAATAATCCCAAATAGGATAAACTGAGAGATTCACATAGAGGAACATCATAACAAAACTATTGAAAGCAGAAAGCAAACTTAAAAACAGCAAGAGAAAAAGCAAACTATAACATATAAAAGATTCTGAATAAGTAAAAAAAAAAATTCATCAGAAACCATAAAGTGGTAGAATGATGTATTCACAATACTGAAAAAAAAAGCTGTCAGTCAGAAATTCGAAGTCTAGAAATCTGGCCTTCAAAACTTAAACAGAAAAAAATGCATTCCCATATCTACAAAAACGGGGAGAGTCGATTGCTAGTAGAACTGTTCACCAGAGATGCTAAAAACTAGAGTCTTTCGTGTTAGAATTAAAGTATGTAGGCTGTAAACCAAATCCACTAGAAGAAATAAGAACACTAAAAAAGGGAAATGCACAGGAAAATATAAAATGAATATAACTTTATAATTGGTTTGTAACCCCTCTAAAATTACTATATTATTCTCCAGTTACCTAAAACAATAATTACAAATATATATTGATGGGAAGACATATAAAAAAATGTAACTTGTGATATAACATGAAGGAAAATGGGGCTTAA
The DNA here is from genome assembly GCF_014898765.1 of Herpailurus yagouaroundi. Classification (NCBI taxonomy): domain Eukaryota; kingdom Metazoa; phylum Chordata; class Mammalia; order Carnivora; family Felidae; genus Herpailurus; species Herpailurus yagouaroundi. Next base: position 2,043,514 of record NW_024412783.1, read on the forward strand.
TTTTGGTATACTATTGAAACTAAGTTAATATTAAATAAAACTAATGAAAGACAATAGAAATCACTCGGATTGCCACTAACTATAAACTAAAAAGCACGTATTAAACAAAATGAGAAGGAAAACAAATTGTCCACTAGAAGGTAAATTCCTAAAACAAAACACAGCAGTAATGAAGGAATTAAGGAACAAAATAACCATGACATATTTTAAAAATCAGGAAATAGAAAAATTTAGTTATTTCTTACCTATAACTATATTAAATTAAATTATATTGTATTAAGTTATATTAAATGTAAACAGATTAACTCTCCAACCAAGAAGCAGAGACAGGAAAAATGGATTAAAAAAACATAATTTGACCATACTTTATCTAAAAGACTCATTTTAGATCAAAGACATAAATGGGTTTAAAGTGAAATGATGAGAAAGTTATATTCTACACACAAAAAAAGAAAAAAAACAAAAGAGAGAAGGAATGACTATGATTATAAAGACAAAATAGATAAACAGATTTTAAGACAAAATTTCTTACAAGACACAAAGGACTTTCTCCAAAATACATGAAATATGTGAAAGAATACATATACTATATATTATATTTGATATAAAAGTATATGAAACAAAAATTGGCATAATTCAAGGGAAAAAGAGTTCCAAAATAGCAGTTGGAGGCTTAAATATTCCACTGTCAATATTGAAAAGAGCAATTACATAAAATACAAGGAAGGAAATCAAACACTCAAAAAACACTGTAAAGCAGCTACATCTAACAGATATATAGACCAATCCTCCCAACCACAGCAGAATAGATAAGCTACTTAATTGTACATAACATATTCTCCAGGTAAGACCATATATTAAGCTACAAAATAAGTTTTTAAAAAACTTGCAAGTATTGAAACTATTATATAAAGTACCTTTTCTAACCACAAAATAATTAATTTAAAAATCAATAACAGAAAATCTGAAAAAAATCACAAATATATGGGAATAAAACAAAACATTTTAAGCAGAAGGAGAAATGAAACGAAAATTTAAAAATCACTGAGATAAAAGGTGCCTGGTGGCTCACTTGGTCGACATTTGACTCTTCTTTTAGGCTCAGATCATGATCTAACCTGAGATCTAACCTGAGATGGCGCCCCCATCAGGCTCTGTGCTGACAACAGAGAGCCCCTTAGGATTCTCTCTCTTCCACTCTCTTGCTTCTGCCTCACTTTCTTTTGCTCTCTCTCTTTAAATAAATAACTTTAAAAACAATCACTGATATAAAACAAAACTAAATCACAGCACACTAATTGTATGGGACACAGCTATGCAGTGCTCAGTAAAATTTATGAATGTAAGCAGTTAACATAAAAGAGAAGAAAGATTTCAAATCCATCACCACCTTAACACATGAAGTAATTAGAAAACTAAAAGGAAATTAAAAAGACAAAAAAATTTACAAAGGTTATGTTAAAGGAAAATAAAGGAGAAACTTAAAGAAAAAATAAAATCAAAGAAACGAAACATTATTTAAAATATCAGCAAAATTGGGACACCTGGGTGGCTCAATTATTTAAGTGTCTTACTTGGGCTCAGGTCATGATCTCGTGGTTTGTGGGTTTGAGCCCCACTTCTGGCTCTGTGCTGACAGCTCAGAGCCTGGAGCCTGCTTCAGGTTCTGTCTCCCTCTCTCTCTTCCCCTCACACTCGTTCGTACTCTGTCTCTATTTCTCAAATATAAATAAACATTAAAAATTATTTAAAATATCAGCAAAATTGATAAGCAATTAAAACACAGAAGCAGAGGGAAGTCAGTCAAGAAAACCGGGCAAGAAAAAGAAATGAAAAACATGCATATTAAAAGGAAGAAACAAAATTGTCTATTTGTGGATGACATGACCTTATTATATATAAAGAATTTTAAAGGCTCCAGGCCCCCCTTTAATTTTTTTTTAGCATTTATTTATTTTTGAGAGACAGAGAGAGACAGAGCATGAGCAGGGGAGGGGCAGAGAGAGATGGAGACACAAAGTTTGAAACAGGCTGCAGGCTCCCAGCTGTCAGCACACAGCCCGATGTGGGGCCCAAACTCAAATCTCCAGATCATGACTGAGCCGAAGTTAGACGGTCAACCAACTGAGCCACCCAGGAACCCCTTCCAGGTCCCTGTTTAAAGAAAAAATCCTGTTGGAACTAAAAATGAATTTAGTAAAGTTTCAAAATAAAAAAAAATACGCAAAATTATGTTCTTTCTAACAAACTAATAATGAACAATTAGGAAAAGAAATTAAGAAAAAAATCCCATTTACAATCGCATCAAAAATAATACAATACATAGGTATAAATCCAACCTTGGAAGTGAAATACTTGTACACAATAAAGTGAGAAATTATACAGAGAAAATATAGATGAAACAAATAGATGGAAAGATATTCCATTTTCCCTTTTCTAATTTATTTTGTTTCTTAAATTCTACATAGGAATGAAATCATATGGTATTTTTCTTTCTCTGACTGAATTATTTTACTTAAGAGAGAGAGAGGCAAAACAAGAAACAGACTGTTAACTCTAGAGAACAAACTGATGGTTACCTGAGGGGAGGTGTTTGGGGGAATTTAAACTGGTGATGGAGATTAAGGAGTGCATTTGTTGTGATGAACACTGGTGTAGAGAAGTGTTGAATTACTATATTGTATACATGAAACTAATATTATACTCTATGTTAATTAACTGGAATTTAAATAAAAACTTAAAAAAGAGATATTCCATATTTTTGAATTGGAAGAATTAATATTGTTATATATCCACACTACAAAAAACAATCACATATTCAACGCAACCCTTGTTAAAATTCCAAGGGTATTTTTCAGTTTTAAGATTTGTATGTAGCCACAAGTGTCCCTGAAAAGTAAATAATAATAATAATAATAATAATAATAATAATAATAAAATATTGACAAATAACAGATCTAGAGGCATTCTACTTTTCAATTTCAATCTTTATTACAAATCTATAATATAGTCAAAATAGCATAATCCTGGAATAAAAACAGATTCATAAATAAATGGAACAGAATTAAGAGCCCAGAAATAAACCCATGTATATGTTCAAATAATATTTAACACAGACACAAAGGATACACAATTAGGAAAGGATAGTTTTGTATAAGTGGTGTTAGGAAAACTGGATATTCACATGCAAAAAAATAAAACTGAAATTTTGTCTTAGAGTTCCAGTTTAAGATGGAAATGTAGGAAGAGTCTGAACCCACGTCCTCCAGGGAGCGCATCAAATTACACCTATTAATAGAAAAATTTCTCCTGAAGAAAAACTTGGGCCTTCTGAACAGCTATTGAACAATCAAAAAACAGAACCTCAAGAGAATAGCAAGAGAAATGGAGACATAGTAACAAAGGAAAATCCCACCCCCAAAGCTGTGACCAGCAATGTGGAGGGACAGAACTGAGGGACCAGAAACAGATCCTGTAATTGGGCACAGAAAAGAAGCAACTAACATATAAAAGAGACAACAGTAGAACACTGCCAAGTGGTGGAAAAACTGTGGGAAAGCTCTCCAGGTCAAAGGGAGTGGAGAACAATGCAGTTTACACACCTCACCTTAAGAGTTTAGACTAGAGCAGGGTCCAGACACCATAATGGGAAGGTCAGGATAGCTTAGTGAGTGTGTGACTTCAGCATACCCAGTGTCCACAAACCCACACAAACCAAGAAGTACTGGGACACAGAATAAAAAAACAAACTAACAAAAACAAGCATAATTTAAAAAGGGAGAGGAACTGTGAGAACCCTCTCTCCCCTTCCACCTTGAAAGCACAGTCTGGAGCAAAGTCCAGCTGATTGTGAGTTTGCAACCTCAGCAAGACTAAGGACCACAAGCCCATGCTGGCCACTCTGTGATGTTGGGGCACAGAGAACAAGTTACATATTTGCACTTTTAAAAATTGTTACTGCTTTATTTTATTTTATTTACTTTTTAAAATTTGTCTTCTCTTTGCTTTTTTTTTTTTTTGGTTTTGTTATTTTCTTTCCAGTTCTCCTTTCTTTCAAGTTTTCCTTCTTTCTTTCTTCTTCCTTACTTTGTGTCCTTTTTTCTTTCTTTTTGAATGTTTCCTTCATTTTCTTTATCAGTTTTCTTCTTTTTAATTTACATTTTTTTCTTGATCTCTCTGTAAAAAGCTATGGTTTAAAAGAGTAACTAACATATACAGCCACAACTCCAGCCAGCCAGCACAAGTCACCAACCACACACAACCATAAATATTTCACCTAATCCATAGGGCAACAAACACAGAGAGTCAAACAAAGTAGGAGTCAAACAAAGTAGGAGCACAAGAATGTGCTCCAAAAGAAAGAACAAGAAAAAGACTCAGAAAAAGAATTAAATGAAGCAGAGATAAGCAATATACCTGATAAAGAATTTAAAATAATGATCATAAAGATTGGAGAAAACAATGGAACAACTCAGTGAGAATTTTAATAAAGAGAAGGAAAATATTTAAAAGAACCAATCAGAACTGAAGAATGAAATAACTGAAATAAAAAATACACTGGCAGAAAATCAATAGATTAGAAGATGCAGAAAGTATCAGTAATCTGGATGACAGGGTAATGGAAAGTACACAATTTGAACAGTGTAAAAAGAAAAGAATTTAACAAAATGAGGGGAGTTTAAGAGATCATTTGGACAACATCAAGTGAACATTCACATTATAAGTGCCACAGAAGAAGAAGAGAGAGAGAGTGAAAAGTATAGAAAACTTTTTAAAGAAATAATCACTGAAAAGTTCCTTAACATAAGGAGGGAAATAGACATTCAAGTCCAATAGGCACAGAGACTTCCAAATAAAATAAACACAAGGAAGTCCACACAACAGCACATAGTAATGGAAATGTCAAAGGTTAAATACAAAGAGAATCTTAAAGCAGCACAAGAGAAACAAAAGCTACCTACAAGGGAAAACTTATTAGACTATCAGCTGATTATTTATTACAAACTTTGCAAGACAGAAGAGAGTGGTATGTTATACTCAAAGTGCTGAAAGGAAAAAGAAAACAACTTACAAAGAAGTATATTCTACCCAGCAATGTTATAATTCAGATTTGAAGGAAAGATAAAGAGTTTGCAAACAAAAAAAGATAAAGGTGTTTATCATCACTAAGAAAGACTTAAAAGAAATGTTAAAAGGTTTTCTTTAAATGGAAAATAAATGGCCATAATTAAACATTAGAAAAATATGAATAAAAAGATATAAAATATGTCTACATACACATAAAATGCTAAGCAGGGAATAACAAGGAATGAGAAGTGAAAATTTCCTTTTTTCTCTTTTTTTTCTAGAATGTGTTTGAACTTAAATAACCATAAAATTACTATGGACTGATAGTTATTTAGGACATTATATCAATCACATGGTAAGCATAAATACAAAACTTATGACACAAACACAAAAAATAAAAGGAAAAATAGTATAGAAAATAATCAATCACAAAGAAATAGAACTAGAAAAGAAAAAAAGAACAAAGAAGAATTACAAAATCAACCAGAAAAAAAATTTTAATGGCAATAAGTACAATGATTGCATTAAATGTAAATGACCTAAATGCTCCAATCAAAAGACATAGAGTGGCAAAATGAATTAAATCAAAGAATGAGACCCATCTATATACTGCCTATAGGAGATTCATCTCAGACCTAAAGACACCACAGACTGAAAGTGAAAGGATGGAAAAACATTCATCATGCGAATGGAAGTGGTGGGAAAAAAAAGCCAGGGTAGCAATACTTATATCACATAAAGTAGACTTTTAAATGAAAACTGTAACAAGAGACAAAGAAGGATATTACATAAGATCAATCAAACAAAAGGATATAATAATTGTAAATATCTATGTACCCAAAATTGAAGCACCTAAGTACATAAAAGCAAATATTAACAAACATACATAGACAAAGTGATCGTGATACATTAATAGTAAGGTAATTTAACACTTTACTTAAAACAATGGATAGATCATCCAGGCAGAAAATCAATAAGAAAGCAATGTGTTTTGATGACACATTGGGCCAGATGGGCATAGCAGATATACAGAACATTTTATCCAACACTAAAAGAATACACACTCTTTTCAAATACCCATGGAATATTCTACAGAATTATCACATAATAAGCCATAAAACAAGCCTCAATAAAATTAAGACAATTGAAATCAAACCATGCATTTTTCCAACCACAATGCTATGAAACTAGAAATAAATTACAAGAAAAAAAAACTGGGAAAAAGACCCACAAATGTAGAAGATAAACAACATGATACCAAAAAAAAATAATAATGGGACAGAGGATCAATGAAAGAAGAAATAAAAAAATACATTGAAACAAATAAAAAAATAATGTTTCAAAATCTGAGGCACAGGTAAAGCCATTAAAGATCGAAAGTATATAACAATATAGGCCTATTTCAAAAAATCAACTAAACAATCCTTTATCTTACACATAAAGGAAGTAGAAAAATAGACAAAAACAAATCCCAAGGTGAGTAGAAGAAAGGAACTAATGAGTATCAGAGAAAAATAAATGTTTTAAAGACTAAAGACAAAATAGAAAAAATCATTGGAACCAACAGTATGCTCTACAAAAAGATTAAAACTTTAAGGTTTATCTAAAAACCCTTACCTGGATTCATCAAGGGAAAAAAGGACCCAAACAAATAATATCAAAATTAGAGAGGAGCAATAAAAACTGATACCACATAAATAACAAAGAGTTATAATACTATGCAGAAATATATTCCAACAACCTGGACAACCTATAAAAAATAGACAAATTCCTAGAAACATACCTAGAAACATTCCAATACTGAACCAAGAAAGAATAGAAATTCTTAATAGACTGATTAAAAGTAAAGAAATTGAATTGGTAATCAAAAACTATAAAAAATAAATGCCCAGGAGCAGATAAACTCAAAAGTGAATTCTCCAGATTTAAAGAGAAGTTAATACCTATTCTTCTGAAAATATTCCAAAAAATATATAAGAGGAAGGAATGTTTCCAAATATATTCTAGAAGGTCAACATTATTCCAATACCAAAACTAGACACCACACAAACACAAAACCTACAGGCCAATTACCCTGATGAATATAGATTAAAAAATCCACAACAAAATATTAGTAAACCACATGCAGTAATACATTTAAAAGCCCATTCATCATGATAAGGTGGGATTTATTCCTGGGATGCAAGGGTGGTTCAATGTTCACAAATCAATCATTATACACCATGAAAACAAAATGAAGAATAAAAATAATATGATAAATAGATGCAGAAAAAAATGACAAACTACAATACCCAGTCATGATAAAAACTCTCAATAAAATGGGATAAAAGGGAACCTAACTTGAGATAATAAAGACAATACATAAAAAGCCTACAGCTTTCATCATATTCAATAGTGACAATGTTGAGAGCTTTCCCTCCAAGGTCAAAACCAAGACAAGGATGTCTCCTTTTGCAATTTTTTTTTCAGTGTAGTACTGAAAATCCTAGCCACCACAATCAGAAAGAAACAAATAAATAAAAGACATCCACAGTGGTAAAGAAATTAAACTGTCACTGTTCACAGATAATATGATACTATACATAGAAAATCCTAACTATTACACACACACACACACACACACACACACACACACACTCCTACAAGTAATAAACTAATTCAGTAAAGTGGCAGGGTATAAAGTTAATATCCAGAAATTGTCAGCATTTCCATTAAATAACAATAAAGTAACAGAAAAAGAAATTTAAAAAATTCACAATTACACCAAGAAGAAAAGAATAACTAGGAATAAAGTTATCCAAAGAGGTGAAAGACCTGTTATCTAAAAACTATTTAAAAACTAATGAAAGAAATAGAAGACACAAACAAATGAAGAGATATTCCATGCTCATGAATTGGAAGAATTAATATTGTCAAAATGTCCATAATTACCAAAGCAATCTACAGATTCAATGCAATTGCTATCAAAATACAAACAGCAATTTTATAAAACTAAAGCATATAATACTAAAATTTGTATGAAACCACATAAGACCCCAAAGAACCAAAGCAATACTGGGAAATAAGAAAGCTGGGGTACCACAATTTCAGGTTTCAAGATATACGACAAAGTTGTAGTATTAAAAATAATAAGGTGCTGGTACAAAAAGAGACAGATCAATGGAAAATGAAAGAGAACCCAGAAATAAACCCACATTACTATGGTTAATTAATCTATGACAAAAAAGTCAAAAATATACAATGGGGCAAGTACAGTCTTTTCAATAAATTGTGTTGGTTAATCTAGACAGCTATACTTAAAAGAATGAAACAGAAATTTTCTAACACTATACACAAACATAAACACAAAATGGATTGAAAGCTTAATGAGAAACCTGAAATCATGAAAATCCTGAAAGAGAAGATAGGTAATAAGTTCTTTGACATTAGCATATTAACATTTCTTTACATGTCTCCTGAGGAATGGGAAACAAAAGCAAAAATAAACTAATGGCACTACATCAAAATAAAACGTTTTTGAACTTTTTAGTAATGGAAATAATCAACAAAATAAAAACACATGGAATAGAAGATATTTATAAATTATACATCTGATAAAGAGTTCATGTCAAAAATATATAAGTAACTCATATAACTCAACACCAAAAAACCTCAAATAATTCAATTAAAAATTGACAGAGTACCTGAATTTACATTTTCTGAAATAAGACATACAGATGGCCAATAGACACAAGAAACGATTTTCATCATCATTTCTCATCAGTGAAATGCAAGTCAAAACCTAATGAGATATCACCTCGCCACCTGTCAGTGGTGAAAACTAAAAAACAAACAAAGAAACAAACAAACAAAACATACACACACACACACACACACACACACACACACACACATAAACATGAAACAACAGGTGGTATTGAGGTGGATAAAAATGAACACTCTCTCTGTTGGTGGGAATGCAAATTGGTATAGCTACTCTGGAGAACAGTATGGAGGTTCCTCAAAAATTAAAAATTGAGCTACCACATGATCCAGCAGTTGCACTACTCGGTATTTACTCAAATATATAAAAAGTCAAATGAATACACACAATCTTATGTTTATTGCAGTATTAGTTACAATAGTCAAAATATGGAAGCAGCCCAAGTGTCCATTGACAGATAAAGGAGATGTGATGTGATTAGGTAGGTAGATAGATAGATAGATGGATGATAGATAGATAGATAGACAGAGTTATGTATCTTCCATTCCATATAGATAGAAGATAGATAGATAGATAGATAGATAGATAGATAGATAGATAGTTATAGGTATGTATGTATGTATGTATGTATGTACGTATACAGAATAGAATATTACTCAGCCATAAAAAAGAATAGACTCTTACCATTTGCAATGACATGGATGGAGCTAAACTATTATGCTCAGCAAAATAAGTCAGTCAGAGAAAGACAAATACTATATGATTTCACTCATATGTAGAATTTCAGAAACAAAACAAATGATCAAAGTGGAATAAAAAGGACAGAGAGGCAAACTAAGTAACTGACTCTTACCTATAGAGGACAAACTGATGATTACCAGAGGGGAAATGGAAGTGGGATGGGTTAAGCAGGTGATGGGGATTAGAGATGCACTTGTGATGAGCATCTGATGTTGTATGGAATTGTTGAATCATTATATTGTGCACCTGAAAGTAATATTACACTGTATGTGAACTAACTGGATTTTAAATAAAAACTTTAAAAAAATAGAGGTTTTGGACAGAATGTTTACAAATTAGGATACTGAATCAGTAACCAAAACTTCCCAAGAACAAAAGTCCAGATCAAAAAGTTTTCCTGGTGAATTATACCAAGACCAGTCCTTCTCCAAAATGTAAAAGAGGAGGGAATATTTCCAAATTCATTTTGGGATGACAATATTATCTCAATACCAAATCAGGGAACGGCACCACAAGAAAAGGAAATTACAGGCCCAAATCCCTGATGAACATAGGTCTGAAATTCCTAAATAAGATATTAGCAAACCCATTTCAACAATACAGTAGAAGATACCTTAGAAGAATCACTGAAGATACATTGGAAGAATTATACACCATGTTTGGGTGAGATTTATTCCAGAAATGAGAGATGATTAAACTTCTGCAAAGCAATCAATTTGAAAAGCCAGATTAACAAAATAAGGGATAAAAATTATATGATCATCTCAATGGTTGCAGAGAAAGCATTTGACAAAATTCAGCATCTATTTATAATAAAATCTCTCAACAAAGTGGGTATAGAGGAGAAATGTCTTGACATAATAAGGGCCACATACGACAAGTCCATACTATAGCCTTATATTCAGAGGTGAAAAGATGAGAGTTTTCCCCTCAGATGAGGAACAAGACAAGGATGCTCTCTGCAATGACTTTTATTAAGCATAGTATTAGAAGTCCAAGCCAGAGCAAATAGGCAAGAAGAAATAAAAGATCCGATTTCGTAAGGAAAAAGCACAACAGTGAATATTAGCAGACAGCATATTATTTGTACAAAACCCTAAGGACTGCACCAAATATCGGGTAGAAATAATAAATGAATTCATAAAGTTGTAAGATATAAAATCAATAGTCAAATTTTGCAGTTCCATACACTAAGAAACTAACAAAGAGAAATCAAGAAAAAATTCCACTCATAATTGCATCAAAAGGAATAAAATTCAAAGGAACAAAATTAAACAAGCTGTTGAAGCAACTGTATACTGAAACCATAAGCCATTTATGAAAGAAAGAGAATAAGAAGACAAATAAATCTTTTTTTTTTCAACATTTTTATTTTTTTATTTTTGGGACAGAGAGAGAGAGAGCATGAACAGGGCAGGGGCAGAGAGAGAGGGAGACACAGAATTTGAAACAGGCTCCAGGCTCTGAGCCATCAGCCCAGAGCCTGACGCGGGGCTCGAACTCACGGATCGCGAGATCGTGACCTGGCTGAAGTCGGATGCTTAACCAACTGCGCCACCCAGGCACCCCAAGAAGACAAATAAATGGAGAGATATACCATATTCATAGATTAGAAGAATATTGTTAAAATCCCAGTAATACCATGCAATCTATACATTCAACGCAATCTTTACTGAAATTCCAATGGCAAATTTAACAGAAATAGAACCAACAAACTTAAAACTTGTATGGAGGAGCAAAAGACCCTGAATAGCCAAAGCAATCTTGAGAATGAAGAGAAAACAAACTGAGGGTTGATGGGGTAGGGGAGAGGGGAGAGTGGGTGATGGGCATTGAGGAGGGCACTTGTTGGGATGAACACTGGGTGTTGTATGGAAACCAATGTGACAATAAATTTCATATTTAAAAAAAAGAGAAATAGTAAAACTGGAGACATCATGCTCCCAGAATTCAAACTATATTAAAGTTATGGTAATCAAAACAGTATTAGCATAAAAACAGACACACCATTCAATGAAACAGAATAGACAGCCCCAAAATAAATCCATGTATATATGGTAAATTAATTTATGACAAAAGATCTATGAGTGTATCCTGGGCAAAGGACAGTCACAATTAACGGTGTTAGGAAATCTGCACACACAGATTTGTGCACAAAATTTACCTCAAAATGGATTAAAGTTTTGAATGTAGGACTTGAAATTATACCATTCCTAGAAGAAAAAGGCAGTAAGCTCCTTGTCATCAGTCTTGATGTTGATTTTTTTTTAGATTTCACATCAAAAGCAAAGGTAACAAAAGCAAAGATAAATGGGACTACATAAAAATTATAAGCTTCACAAGAAAGGAACATATCAACAAAATGAAAAAGCACCCTACTAAATTAGAGAAAATTTTTATAAAGTATATTTATGGTAAAGAGCTAATATTCAAAATACATAAAGAACTTATGTGACTTAATAACAACAACAAAACCCATGTAATCTGATTTAAAAATGAACAGATGACCTGAGTAGACATTTTTCCAAAGAAGACATATAAATGGCTGACAGGTAACATGAAAAAGTGCTCAATATCACTAATAATAAAGGAAATACAAATCAATGCCACCCTTTGATATCATCTCACACCTGTAAGAAAGGCTCTAACAAAAAGACAAGAAATAACAAGTGTTGGTCAGTATATGGAGTAAAGGGAACCCTTGTGCATTGTTGTTAGAATTGTTTCATTATATGCTAATTTGGATGTAAATTTTAAAAAGTAAAAAAAAAAAAAATTTAAAAAAATGTAAATTTGGACGGCCATTTTGGAAAACACTAGGGATGTTTTTTAAAATTTCCAAATGGAACTGCCATATGATCCAGAAATTCCAATTCTGGGCATTTATCTTAATAAATCAGAAACACTAACTTGAAAAGATATATAGACCTGTGTTTATTTCAGTAGTGTTTACAGTCACGAAGATATGGAAACAACCTAAGTATTCATAGATTAATGAATTTTAAAAATCGAGTGTGATACACATACAAACACATACATACACATAAACATACATCCTTACAATGAAATGTTATTTAGCCATAAAAAAAGGATCAATAAATCCTAGGACAAGACCAAGGGACATGTAGGGGGCTTGGCAGAGGGCACCTGGGTCTCCTGGGTCACACATGCAGAATTGTTGCTTTCCTTACCATCCCCTATGCAACAAGCATTGGGGTTAATTTTCCTTCTTGAAACAAAGTGATTCAGTGTGCACTAGGACACAAATAATAAGGTAGATTATTTTTCTTGAGCCCATAAAGGTAGACTTAGGCAAGTATGTGAAGTTCTTTGGTTTCTGTCACACACGTGATACCAGAAAAGCAGAGCTGGTATTGGTCATAGGCAAGGATGGGGGGTGGGGTGGGGGAAGTGGTCAGAAGGCAGTGGGACATGGTGGACCGGTGTTTATCTTACTTCCCTGGGGAGAGAGGTTCTTAATGGCATCAGGGTTGTGTCCAGCTTGTGATGATGTCCAGATTGTGATAGTGTGTTAGTGTGAGTAAGCCTCATCATCAGGCTGCAGGTCAGGGTTGATCAAACCAGAAGCAGTGGAATTGGCCTGCGACCCTGAAGGTACATCACTGCTGTCCTAGGTCACAAACTTAAGGGATCTGCCTGGGAGACCTTGATACCAGTTGCAATGGTAACCTCCACTGTGCCTGTTACACTCTGTGTGACAAAAGGTGGCCTTCTCTTTGGAATCTTATTGAGAATTTCAGAGGGAGTGTTGTTGCACATATTAAGGAGTTTCTGATACTCCACAACCATGCCTGACACCCTGGGTGCTTAAAAGCCCCTATAGGGCAGAAGAGGAGAGGAGGAAAATCTCAAATCATTACCTAACCATACACCTAAAGGGCTACAAAACAACAGCAAATGAAACTTAATGCCAGAATAAGAGGGGAAATAATAAAGATTAGGGAAGAAATAAATGATATAAGAATAAACAACAGCAACAACAAAACAATAGTGGAGCACCTGGGTGGCTCAGTTAGTTAAGCATCTGACTCTTGATGTCAGCTCAGGTCATGATCTCACGGTTCATAGGATCAAGATCAAGCACAGTGTAATTATCCTTTTTAGTGGAGTCTTTGGTTTTGGAATCAAGGTAATTCTGGCCTCGTAGACTGAGTTTGGAAGTTTTCCATACATCTTTATTTAATGGAATAGTTTGAGAAAAATAGGCATCAACTGTTCTTTAAAATTTTGCTACAATTCTCCTGTGCAGTCGTCTGGCCCTGGACTTTTGTTAGTTGGAGATTTTTGGTTACTGATTGAATTTTTTTGCTGGTTATCAGTCTGTTAAAATTTTCTATTTTTTCCCGCTTGAGTTATTGTCATTTGTATATTTCTAGGAATGTACCCATTTTTTCCAGATTTCCCACTTTGTTGGCATATATATATATATATTTTTTTTTTCATAAAATTCTAATTGTATTTGGGGCATCTGGGTGGCTCAGTCGGTTAAGCGTCTGCCTTCAGCTCAGGTCATGATCTCACAGTCCATGAGTTCAAGCCCCGCGTCAGGCTCTGTGCTGACAGCTCAGAACCTGGAGCCTCCTTTGGATTCTGTGTCTCCCTCTCTCTCTGCCCTCCCCTGCTCATGCTCTGTCTCTCTCTGTCTCAAAAATAAATAAAAACATTTAAAAAATTCTAATTGAGAGGCGCCTGGGTGGCTCAGTCGGTTAAGCATCCGACTTCAGCTCAGGTCATGATCTCGCGGTCCGTGAGTTTAAGCCCCGCATCAGGCTCTGTGCTGACTGCTCAGAGCCTGGAGCCTGTTTCAGATTCTGTCTCCCTCTCTCTCTGACCCTCCCCCATTCATGCTCTGTTTCTCTCTGTCTCAAAAATAAATAAACGTTAAAAAAAAATAAAAAAAAATTCTAATTGTATTTCTGTGGTGTTGAATTTGATTGTACCTGTCATTCATGATGTTATGTATTTGTTACTCTTTTCTTTTGGTTAGTCTGGCTAGGGGGTTATCAATTTTATTAATTATTTTAGAGAACCCATTCTTAGTTTCATTACTGTATTCTATTTTTGGTCTAAATATTTATTTATTTTGACAGAGGGAGAGAGCGCGGGCGCACATGAGTGGGGAAGGGGCAGACAGAGAGGGAGAGAGATAATACCAAGCAGGCTCCAGACTGTAACACAGAGCCCAATTAGGGGCTGTGTGTTAACTAACTAGAACTTAAATAAGATTTTTAAAAAAATATATACCATGATACTGGCGCAAAAGTAGACACACAGATCAATGGAACAGAATAGAAAACCCAGAAATGGACCCACAACTATAGATCAACTAATCTTTAACAAAGCAAGAAAGAATATCCAATGGAAAAAAGAAAGTCTCTGAAAAAAATGGTGTTTGGAAAACTAGACAGAAAATTGCAAAAGAATAAAACTGGAGCACTTACTTACACCATGAACATAAATATATTCAAAATGAATGAAAGACCTGAAGTTGAGAGAGGAAACCATGAAAATCCTATAGAAGAAAATGGGCAGTAAACTCTTTGAACTCAGTCATAACAACTTACTAGTTGTTGCCAGAGGCAAGGGAAACGTGTTGCCAGAGGCAAGGGAAACAAAAGGGAAAACTAGACATGTTGCCAAAGGCAAGGGAAGCAAAAGCAAAACTAACTATTGGGACTTCACCAAGGTGAAAAGCTTCTGTACAGGTAAGGAAACAATCAAGAAAACTGAAAGACAACCTTTGGAAAGGTAGAAGATATTTGCAAATGACATATCTGATAAAGGGTTAGTATCCAAAATCTATAAAGAACTTACCAAGTCAACACCCAAAAAAGAAATAATCCAGTGAAGAAATGGGGAGCCTACCTGAATAGGCACATGCACTCCTTTGTTTCTGGCAGCATTTTCAGCAATAGCCAAATTATGAAAACAGCCCAAATATCCATCAGATATAGATATAGATCTATATATAGATATCTATAGATATATATACAATAGTGTCAGCCATAAAAAAAAAAGGATGAGATTTTGCCATGTTCAAGACACAGATGGAGCTAGAGTGTATATGCTAAGTGAAATAAGTCATTCAGAGAAAGAAATTTACTATATGATTTAAACTCATGTGTGGAATTTAAGAACCAAAATAGATGAAAATGGCAGCAAGAAAAAAAAGGAGAGAGCAAGGTAAACCATAAAACAGACTCAACTATACAAAACAAACTGAAGGTTTCTTGAGGAGAGGTGGACAGGGGGATGGGCTAAATTGGTGATGGGTATTAAGGAGGGGACTTGTGATAAACACTGCATAATTATATAAACACATCATATGTAAGTATTGAATCAAAAAATTTTATTCCTGGAACTAATATTACACTATGTGGTAACTAAGTAGAACAAAATTAAATACAAACTTTATAAAAGAAAAAAAAAACAAAAACGTTAAATAAATTTTAAAACATAAAAAAGGACATCTTGCCATTTGTGGTTACAAGGATAAGTCTACAGGACATTAGGCTAAGTGAAATAAGTCTGATTGAGAAAGACAACCACTATGGGTTTAAGTAATATGTGGAATCTAAAAGCACAATTTAATAATAATAAAAAAAAACAGAACAAGAACTATACAAAGTACAAAACAGTGGTCTCCAGAGGCCAGCGGGGTATAATGATGGGCAAAATGGATGAAAGGGAAAGCGAGATACTGTCTTCCAGTTTGAAATGAATAAGTCACAGTAATAAAAGGCAGGGCATAAGGAATATTGTCCATGATATTTAAATACTGTTGTATGGTGACAGATGATAGCTACAGTTGTGACAATAACATAACTTCTATACTTGTCAAAGCACTATTCTGTACACCAAAAACTAACGTAATGTTGAATGTTGTAAAATAAGTTTTTTAAATACTATTTGAAAAAAGGTTAAATAAATCTATAAACTACTTAGCCCAGTATCTATAGTACTCATTAGTACTGTACTTAGTACACAGTAAACCTCAATGAATGAAAAAGCTAGATACATATTCATTCACATACTCACATACATGTATTTGTATAAATATGTACATATATGCATACAATGTTGGCAAGTTAATTACTCATCTAACAATTCTGTCCTGCTTATAGAGTATTATTTACCATTCACAAATGAAACTAGTAAGCATTTTATAAGTCAGCCTGAATTTTCCACCTTGTGTTCAATCTAGGGAACCACTTTTATCCAGATATCTTCTGCTCAAAGCCTAAGGTTATGTTCTTTAATGTTTAACCAGTGAAATTAATTGTTACCTGGACAATTCAGAGCTTTGCTTAAGATGTTAACTGAAATTTATCATTATCTGTACTATGCACACGTGTGACAGACATATTTTCACGACTCAGATATGGAAACTGTAATCTATCAATAACTTATTATACCAAGCAACTGGAACTTCCTTGGAGGCTAACATCTATATAGAGGGAATATCCAATCCTTCTACAACTATACAAAACAAACTTCTGTGGTTACAATATGATATCAATAATACCTTATTTTATCCTTTATATTGCAACTTTATGGCATTTATGCATACAACATTTCAAAATTATACTGTAATTAAGGTATAATTATTCACACGGGAAATCATTTGAAAATAATGTGTCACATCTATCTTCTCTTAGAAAATGTACAGTATCCATGAGTGAATTGGAGTATAAGTAAATTGGTTTCTCTGGAACTTGGTATCACCAAGTTTTCAGTCTAGAGTAAAGATGACAGAACTAACTTTAATGAAAATCACTATTTTTCACAATAGAAAGGCCCAGTCACTCAAGTAACTCTGAGTTTATGCATATTAGCAAATATCAATTTGGATATTACTACCTAATGGCCTCAAACAAAATATTTAACCTGTTTGTGCCTTAGTTTCCTTCTCTGTAAGAAGGACATAATAAAAATAGGTGCCTTATAGTCAACAATCATATAATGTACACTTGAAAGTTTGTTAATAGGTTGATATCATGATAGGTGTTCCTATATGAAATAAATAAATAAATTTATATTCCAAAAAATAAATTTAACAACCACCTCCACCAAAACAAAAATATTATCTTCCTTGATAAGTTTAAGAGATTTAAATAAGTTTATATATGTAATATCATTAGAACAGTGACTTACACATAGTGTAAAATAAATAAATAAATAAAATATGCCATAAAAAATAAAAAGCAGAAAATTTGTAGAGAATAATGCAAGCTTCCCCACCTAATCCATGTTGGTTTGCTACTAAATTTGGTAATAATTTCAATCACAGTTCTTCATGTCCTTTGGAAGGTACAGAAAACTTAGAGTAAAAATAATTTGACCAGATGCTGGTGGAATCATGAGAAACAAACAAGAACATATTTTGAAGTTTGTGCATTTTAAACTACTTCAGTGCACAGCTGCTTTATGTAGCAATGTAGGCAAGTGCATGTGAGTGCCAAGAAACTCTTCTATTTGTTGTTTACTCTAAATGCAAAACAATTTGGAGCAGCAAATATTCCTTTATGACTAGTAATTCTGAGTATCAAGTACTATGTATAATTTGACTAAGATTTTCAAACTGCATACTTCTTATAAATCCTTATTAGTATCAGATATAAAAAAATTATATTTTAATACTTTATTTAAAAAAACAATTCATCATTCTAAAACATTTGCATCTGTTGTTTTTTTTTCCACTTGAGATAAAGTAAAAATTATTCTTTGAAAAAATATGGTTCTATAACACATTTGTTTTGTTTAGCTCCATCTCGGTTCACATGTTCACAGTGTTTTAACTGGAACCATCAAATGTGTGTGTCATTATGATATAACAAATTGAGGGATGATATACACAGTACTCAATTATTTTGTAAGGTAAAGAGTATACATATTTCATGTATTTCGTTAGACTGAAAAAAAAGAGTGTAAACTAATTTTCCAACATTACTTCCCCAAATACTGCAAGATCCTTATTTTATAGCCATGAAGGTATTGATTGTGTCAAGAGAAAAAGGAAATCTCCACTTTTGAAAGCACCTAATTCACAAGTTGTCACAGCTAATTGGAAACTGGTATGCAAGCAATCAAGTTTGTGGTTTTAAGGAACAGATTCAACAAAGCCCTGCTTATCCCCTAAAGCCTCTAATTCCACTTAGAATCATCCATTCCACTTAGATCAACACTATTAAGTTCATCGTCCTCACACACCTGGTCTCCATATTTCCTGTATTTCTCCTCTCCAATTCATTCTCTGATGTAACTTTTCAAAAATCCAACTCTCATCGTTTTCTGATAATTTGTGAAAACCTGGGTCACAAAAGGGCAAGAACTGAGGCTATAAATTGAACCCAGAAAGGAGGTGTCATTGGAACATTTCTCTCCTGCTTGGTCAACCATCTGAACTTTGCTTATAGTGTTCCTTTTCTGTGACATCATGTCCTTGAGCAAGACCCGTGGTTCCAGCCTCCTGTACTCATCTGAAGGTAATAGTCATCATTCAACACTGAGCTCTAGGGTCTTTTTCAGCCTCTTTGGCCAAACTCATAAGTCGTAGATAGAAGTAGTGTGTTCATATGAGTTGTACCCTTTCCATATATGCCTCAAAAAATTTTATATTGGGGCGCCTGGGTGGCTCTGTTGGTTAAGTGTCCGACTTCAGCTCAGGTCATGATCTCACGGTTTGTGAGTTCAAGCCCTATGTTGGGCTCTGTGCTGACAGCTCATAGCCTGGCACCTGCTTCAGATTCTGTGTCTCCCTCTCTCTCTGACCCTCCTCTGCTTACACTCTGCTCTCTCTCCCTCAAAAATAAATAAAAATTTAAAAATATTTTTAAAATATGTATTTTTTTTTAATTTTTTATTACAACTATTGACACAAACTGCACTTATGGATCAAATTCCTTAAGGACAGCAGATATTTGTTATTTATATGTGAAATACACTTAGCTACTAGTTATTTTTTATTATAAAATAGCATAAGATGTGTTTTTTTAATAAATGAAGGATTGAATGTTTGATGGGCTTTCTCTGCTTGTTTGAGTAAGAAGTTACATACTTCAGGTGTCAGCTCTGATATTACCTTATGCTGGAGAGCTTCCCTAAGCCCTTCTTCTTGGTGTTAATAATTTTTTTTTCAACGTTTATTTATTTTTGGGACAGAGAGAGACAGAGCATGAACGGGGGAGGGGCAGAGAGAGAGGGAGACACAGAATCGGAAACAGGCTCCAGGTTGCGAGCCATCAGCCCAGAGCCTGACGCGGGGCTCGAACTCACGGACCGCAAGATCGTGACCTGGCTGAAGTCGGACGCTTAACCGACTGCGCCACCCAGGCGCCCCATGGTGTTAATAATTTTTTCCCACAATCCCTTCTACCCCAATGTATTAATGATTTCAGAGAGGTAAAAGGCATTAAATGTCTTCATATTTGGAACCTAAAGAACAAAACTTCCCTAATTAAATGCAGGCCAACAAATTGATTGTTGCAGTAATGACCAGCCATGATAACATGAGCATGATTTCCAAGATTTATCACTTACACAGCCACCATGCACCAAGGACAACTTTTGAAACAGACAAAAGTCTGATACTTTATGTTTTATTATTAAGTAATTTTTAAGTTACATAAAATTAATATGAATAATAGTAATAGTACAATTATTATGAATTTTAATAATAGTACAATAAACAACATAACTTTTGCTTAGATTCTCTTAACATTATACCCCATTTGGTTTAGCACCTCTCTCTCCATCTCTCTCTTTCTCACCAGTTCTACATATTATGGTCTTTGTTTCTAAATATTTTATTATATATTTCATAAGAATATGAGCATTTCCCACAGAGTCACAGTGCAGTTATCAACTTCAGAAAAATATAACATGTATACAATACCATTGTGCAAATATTTTGAATGCAGAAATGTAAAAATGAAGAGCTTTCTGGTACAGGGAAACAATTCCTGTGAAAGGGATAAATAGATGACAACAAATCATGCTATAATAATCTGAGGAATAACATTGGCATAGGATCCTACAGTTTTAATTTGTAGAGTGCAGGAAAAAACATTATTACAAATATTTCCTACTTTATAGTTTCCTGAAAGACAAATTCCACATTCAACATTTTTTTTAGTGCCTTTGTAACATCCTTATTCCTAAGACTATAAATTAAAGGGTTTAGAACAGGAGTGAGTATGGTGTAAAAGACAGATACAATCATGTCATTCTCAGGGGTGTGGTAGGAATTGGGGAGCATGTAGGTATACATGGCAGCCCCATAGAAGAGGATGACAACAGTCATGTGGGAAGAACAAGTAGCAAAGGCCTTTTTCCGCCCCTCTGCTGACTTCATCCTGTGAATGGTGAAGAGGATGAAAGAATAGGAGCTTGAAATGACTGTCACAGGAATGAGGAGCATGAGAACGCAACATAAGTACATAAGTGTCTCATAGATGGAAGTGTCTGAGCAGGAAAGCTTCATTACAGCAGGGACTTCACAGAAGAAATGATGGATCTCCCGGGATCTGCAGAAGGGGAAGGTCATGGTGACAGGAGTGAGCATAAATCCATCCACAGATCCCAGCAACCAGCAGGAAGACACCAAGATGAGGCATACCCTATGGTTCATGAGGATAGGATAACGGAGTGGATAGCAGATGGCCACATAGCGGTCATAGGCCATGGCAGCTAGAAGGAAAAATTCTGAACCTGCCAGTGTCAAATAGAGAAACATCTGCATCCCACATTCAGGGGCTGAAATCTTATTCACACCCATAACCTGGTCCATGAGCATCTTGGGCACAGTGACAGAAATGTACATCACATCTATGAGAGACAACTGAGTGATTAAAAAGTACATGGGATTATGAAGGTGAACATCATAGTGTATCAAAAGGATCAGCATGGTGTTTCCAGACAAGGCCATCAGGAAAACCACAAAAATGACCACACAAAGCAGAGCTGGGTGCTTGGATTGACTGAAGAGTCCCACTAGGTCAAAATCTGATCCTACAGTATGGTTGGCCACCCAAGTGTTTTCCATTGGATTTCACCTGGATCACCAAGGAGAAATATGGAGTTAATGGATGATTCATGTGATATCATTACCTGAAATAAATGTTTCAGTAAGTTTGTGTGTGTGTGTTTACACATGGAAAACCAGTGTGCTAATAAGGGGAAGTTTCAAGGACTTGGAAGTTTTAGGATTATAAATTACCTATAATTGAACAAATTTACCGATATCTAAGAATTCAGATCTGCAAGTCAAAAATATTCGTATTTTATAATTCCACTATTGGGTGTACATTTCCCCAAAGAAAACAAAAATGATAATTCAAAAAGATATATGCATCTCTATGTTTATTTTAGTTTTTCTCAAATTTCCATATGAACTTTATTTTTTCAAGTTTTAATTTAAATTCCAGTTAGTTAACATACAGTGTAATATTAGTTTTAGATATGCAATATACTGATTCAACTCTTTCATAGACCATCCGGTACTCATCAGAACTGTACAAAAAGAAATCCTTTTGATCTGGACTTTTATTGGAATGTTCTGATTACTGAGACAATGTCTTTTTATTTATTTATTTATTTTTATTTATATATGAAATTTATTGTCAAATTGGTTTCCATACAACACCCAGTGCTCATCCCAAAAGGTGCCCTTCTCAATACCCATCACCCACCCTCTCCTCCCTCCCACCCCCCACCAACCCTTAGTTTGTTCTCAGTTCTCAACAGTCTCTTATGCTTTGGCTCTCTCCCACTCTAACCTCTTTTTTTTTTTCCTTCCCCTCCCCCATGGGTTCCTGTTAAGTTTCTCAGGATCCACATAAGAGTGAAACCATATGGTATCTGTCTTTCTCTGTATGGCTTATTTCACTTAGCATCACACTCTCCAGTTCCATCCACGTTGCTACAAAAGGCCATATTTCATTTTTTCTCATTGCCAAGTAGTATTCCATAGTGTATATAAACCACAATTTCTTTATCCATTCATCAGTTGATGGACATTTAGGCTCTTTCCATAATTTGGCTATTGTTGAGAGTGCTGCTATGAACATTGGGGTACAAGTGCCCCTATGCATCAGTACTCCTGTGTCCCTTGGATAAATTCCTAGCAGTGAGTCAATGTCTTTATTAGTAATCATTCTGTTAAAATATTCTATTTCTTTTTTTTAAGTTTTTTTTTAGTTTAAATCCATGTTATTTAACATATAGTGTAATAATAATTTTAGGAATAGAATTTAGTAATTTATCACTTATATATAGCACCCAGTGCTCATTCCAAAAAGTCCAGTTAATATACATTGTAATATTAGTTTTGGTGTAAAATGTAGTGATTCCACCTACATAAATACATGAAGATTATTATATCAAGAGTATTCCTTACTCCCCATCACCTATTGTAACCATAAGTTTGTTCTCAATATTTAAGAGTATGTTTCTTGGTTTCTCTATTTTTTCCCTTTTATCAATCCTTTTATTTATTAAATTCCACATATTATTGAAATAACATTGTATTTTTATTTCTCTGACTGACTTGTTTTGCTTAGCATGGACTTCCATGCTGGCGTGAGGTGATACCTGAGTGTGGTTTTGATTTGTATTTCCCTGATAAGGAGCGACGCTGAACATCTTTTCATGTGCCTGTTGGCCATCCGGATGTCTTCTTTAGAGAAGTGTCTATTCATGTTTTCTTCCCATTTCTTCACTGGGTTATTTGCTTTTCGGGTGTGGAGTTTGGTGAGCGCTTTATAGATTTTGGATACTAGCCCTTTGTCCGATATGTCATTTGCAAATATCTTTTCCCATTCCGTTGGTTGCCTTTTAGTTTTGTTGGTTGTTTCCTTTGCTGTGCAGAAGCTTTTTATCTTCATAAGGTCCCAGTAATTCACTTTTGCTTTTAATTCCCTTGCCTTTGGGGATGTGTCGAGTAAGAGATTCCTACGGCTGAGGTCAGAGAGGTCTTTTCCTGCTTTCTCCTCTAAGGTTTTGATGGTTTCCTGTCTCACATTCAGGTCCTTGATCCATTTTGAGTTTATTTTTGTGAATGGTGTGAGAAAGTGGTCTAGTTTCAACCTTCTGCATGTTGCTGTCCAGTTCTCCCAGCACCATTTGATAAAGAGAATGTCTTTTTCCATTGGATGTTCTTTCCTGCTTTGTCAAAGATGAGTTGGCCATACGTTTGTGGGTCTAGTTCTGGGGTTTCTATTCAATTCCATTGGTCTATGTGTCTGTTTTTGTGCCAATACCATGCTGTCTTGATGATGACAGCTTTGTAGTAGAGGCTAAAGTCTGGGATTGTGATGCCTTCTGCTTTGGTCTTCTTCTTCAGAATTACTTTGGCTATTCTGGGCCTTTTGTGGTTCCATATGAATTTTAGGATGGCTTGTTCTAGTTTCAAGAAGAATGCTGGTGCAATTTTGATTGGGATTGCATTGAATGTGTAGATAGCTTTGGGTAGTATTGACATTTTGACAATATTTATTCTTCCAATCCATGAGCAGGGAATGTCTTTCCATTTCTTTAAATCTTCTTCAATTACCTTCATAAGCTTTCTATAGTTTTCAGCATACAGATCCTTTACATCTTTGGTTAGATTTATTCCTAGGTATTTTATGCTTCTTGGTGCAATTGTGAATGGGATCAGTTTCCTTATTTGTCTTTCTGTTACTTCATTGTTAGTGTATAAGAATGCAACTGATTTCTGTACATTGATTTTGTATCCTGCAACTTTGCTGAATTCATGTATCAGTTCTAGCAGACTTTTGGTGGAGTCTGTCGGATTTTCCATGTATAATATCATGTCATCTGCAAAAAGCGAAAGCTTGACTTCATCTTTGCCAATTTTGATGCCTTTGATTTCCTTTTGTTGTCTGATTGCTGATGCTAGAACTTCCAGCACTATGTTAAACAACAGCGGTGAGAGTGGGCATCCCTGTCGTGTTCCTGATCTCAGGGAAAAAGCTCTCAGTTTTTCCCCGTTGAGGATGATGTTAGCTGTGGGCTTTTCATAAATGGCTTTTATGATCTTTAAGTATGTTCCTTCTATCCCGACTTTCTCAAGGGTTTTTATTAAGAAAGGGTGCTGGATTTTGTCAAAGGCCTTTTCTGCATCGATTGACAGGATCATATGGTTCTTCTCTTTTTTTTTGTTAATGTGATGTATCACATTGATTGATTTGCGAATGTTGAACCAGCCCTGCATCCCAGGAATGAATCCTACTTGATCATGGTGAATAATTCTTTTTATATGCCGTTGAATTCGATTTGCTCGTAACTTATTGAGAATTTTTGCATCCATATTCATCAGGGATATTGGCCTGTAGTTCTCTTTTTTTACTGGGTCTCTGTCTGGTTTAGGAATCAAAGTAATACTGGCTTCATAGAATGAGTCTGGAAGTTTTCCTTCCCTTTCTATTTCTTGGAATACCTTGAGAAGGATAGGCATTATGTCTGCTTTAAACGTCTGGTAGAACTCCCCTGGGAAGCCATCTGGTCCTGGACTCTTATTTGTTGGGAGATTTTTGATAACCGATTCAATTTCTTCGCTGGTTATGGGTCTGTTCAAGCTTTCTATTTCCTCCTGATTGAGTTTTGGAAGCGTGTGGGTGTTCAGGAATTTGTCCATTTCTTCCAGGTTGTCCAATTTGTTGGCATATAATTTTTCATAGTATTCCCTGATAATTGTTTGTATCTCTGAGGGATTGGTTGTAATAATTCCATTTGCATTCATGATTTTATCTATTTGGGTCATCTCCCTTTTCTTTTTGAGAAGCCTGGCTAGAGGTTTGTCAATTTTGTTTATTTTTTCAAAAAAACAACTCTTGGTTTCGTTGATCTGCTCTACAGTTTTTTTAGATTCTATATTGTTTATTTCTGCTCTGATCTTTATTATTTCTCTTCTTCTGCTGGGTTTAGGCTGCCTTTGCTGTTCTGCTTCTAGTTCCTTTAGGTGTGCTGTTAGATTTTGTATTTGGGATTTTTCTTGTTTCTTGAGATAGGCTTGGATTGCAATGTATTTTCCTCTCAGGACTGCCTTCGCTGCGTCCCAAAGCGTTTGGACTCTTGTATTTTCATTTTCGTTTGTTTCCATATATTTTTTAATTTCTTCTCTAATTGCCTGGTTGACCCACTCATTCGTTAGTAGGGTGTTTTTTAACCTCCATGCTTTTGGAGGTTTTCCAGACTTTTTTCTGTGGTTGATTTCAAGCTTCATAGCATTGGTGGTCTGAAAGTATGCATGGTATGATTTCAATTCTTGTAAACTTATGAAGGGCTGTTTTGTGACCCAGTATATGATCTATCTTGGAGAATGTTCCATGTGCACTCGAGAAGAAAGTATATTCTGTTGCTCTGGGATGCAGAGTTCTAAATATATCTGTCAAGTCCATCTGATCCAATGTCTCATTCAGGGCCCTTGTTTCTTTATTGACCGTGTGTCTAGATGATCTATCCATTTCTGTAAGTGGGGTGTTGAAGTCCCCTGCAATTACCACATTCTTCTCAATAAGGTTGCTTATGTTTATGAGTAATTGTTTTATATATTTGGGCGCTCCGGTATTCGGCGCATAGACATTTATAATTGTTAGCTCTTCCTGATGGATAGACCCTGTCACTATTATACAATGTCCTTCTTCATCTCTTGTTACAGCCTTTAATTTAAAGTCTAGTTCGTCGGATATAAGTATGGCTACTCCAGCTTTCTTTTGGCTTCCAGTAGCATGATAAATAGTTCTCCATCCCCTCACTCTCAATCTAAAGGTGTCCTCAGGTCTAAAATGAGTCTCTTGTCGACAGCAAGTCTTGTTTTTTTATCCATTCTGATACCCTATGTCTTTTGGTTGGCGCATTTAATCCATTTACATTCCGTGTTATTATAGAAAGATATGGGTTTAGATTCATTGTGATGTCTGTATGTTTTATGCTTGTAGTGATGTCTCTGGTACTTTGTCTCACAGGGTCCCCCTTAGGATCTCTTGGAGGGCTGGTTTAGTGGTGACAAATTCCTTCAGTTTTTGTTTGTTTGGGAAGACCTTTATCTCTCCTCCTATTCTAAATGACAGACTTGCTGGATAAAGGATTCTCGGCTACATATTTTTTCTGTCTAGCACCCTGAAAATCTCGTGCCAATTCTTTCTGGCCTGCCAAGTTTCAAAAGAGAGATCAGTCACGAGTCTTATAGGTTTCCCTTTATATGTGAGGGCACGTTTACCCCTTGCTGCTTTCAGAATTTTCTCTTTATCCTTGTATTTTGCCAGTTTCACTATGATATGTCGTGCAGAAGATCGATTCAAGTTACGTCTGAAGGGAGTTCTCTGTGCCTCTTGGATTTCAATGCCTTTTTCCTTCCCCACTTCAGGGAAGTTCTCAGCTATTATTTCTTCAAGTACCCCTTGAGCACCTTTCCCTCTCTCTTCCTCCTCTGGGATACCAATTATGCATATATTATTTCTTTTTAGTGTATCACTTAGTTCTCTAATTTTCCCCTCATACTCCTGGATTTTTTTATCTCTCTTTTTCTCAGCTTCCTCTTTTTCCATAACTTTATCTTCTAGTTCACCTATTCTCTCCTCTGCCTCTTCAATCCGAGCCGTGGTAGTTTCCATTTTGTTATGCATTTCATTGAAAGCGTTTTTCAGCTCCTCGTGACTGTTCCTTAGTCCCTTGATCTCTGTAGCAAGAGATTCTCTGCTGTCAGCTATACTGTTTTCAAGCCCAGCGATTAATTTTATGACTATTATTCTAAATTCACTTTCTGTTATATTATTTAAATCCTTTTTGATCAGCTCATTAGCTGTTGTTATTTCCTGGAGATTCTTCTGAGGGGAATTCTTCTGCTTGGTCATTTTGGATAGTCCCTGGCGTGGTGAGGACCTGCAGGGCACTTCCCCTGTGCTGTGGTGTATAACTGGAGTTGGTGGGCGGAGCCGCAGTCAGACCTGATGTCTGCCCCCAGCCCACCACTGTGTCCACAGTCAGACTGGTGTGTGCCTTCTCTTCCCCTCTCCTAGGGGCGGGATTCACTGTGGGGTGGGGTGGCCTGTCTGGGCTACTTGCACACTGCGAGGCTTGTGATGCTGGGGATCTGGCGTCTTAGCTGAGGTGGGTAGGCAAGGTGCACAGGGGCAGGAGGGGCAGGCTTAGCTTGCTTCTCCTTAGGTGATCCACTTCAGGAGGGGCCCTGTGGCAGCAGGAGGGAGTCAGATCCGCTGCTGGAGGTTTGGCTCCGCAGAAGCGCAGAGTTGGGTGTTTGCGTGGAGCGAGCAAGCTCCCTGGCAGGAACTGGTTCTCTTTGGGATTTTGGCTGGGGGATGGGCGGGGAAGATGGCTCTGGCGAGCGCCTTTGTTCCCCACCAAACTGAGCTCTGTCGTCCGGGGGCTCAGCAGCTCTCCTTCCCTTTGTCCTCTAGCCTTCCCGCTTTCTGAGCAGAGCTGTTAACTTATGACCTCCCTGACGCTAAGTCGCGCTTGCTGTCGGAACACAGTCCGTCAGGCCCCTCCGCTTTTTGCAAGCCAGACGCGGGGGCTCTGTTTGGCCGGCGAGCCGCCCCTCCGCCCCGGCTCCCTCCTGCCAGTCCGTGGAGTGCGCACCGCCTCGCCGCCCTTCCTACCCTTTTCCGTGGGCCTCTCGTCTGCGCTTGGCTCCGGCGACTCAGTTCTGCTAATCCTCTGGTGGTTTTCTGGGTTATTTAGGCAGGTGTAGGTGGAATCTAAGTGATCAGCAGGACGCGCGGTGAGCCCAGCGTCCTCCTACCCCACCATCTTCCCTCCTCCTCCCCCCTTGTATATTTTTTATATCCACTCCTATGCTTATTAAAGCATTATTTACAAGAGCCAAGATATGGAAACAACTTAATTGTCCATTGAAAGATGAATGGATACAGATTGAGTAGTTTGTCTGTATGTGTGCGTGTGTGTGTGTGTTTGTGTGTGTGTGTGTGTGTGTGTATGCACAATGGAATATTATCCAGCCACAGAATCCATAAGATCATGCCCTTTGTGACAACATGGATGTGCATAGATGGTATCATGCTACGTGAAGTAAGTCCGACTGAGAAAGACATATACATGACTTCACTCCCATATGTGGAATTTAATAACACGAATGAACAAACAAAAAGCATAATCAGACCTATAAATACAGAGACATAAATGATGGTTGCCAGAGAAGAAATTGATAGAGCATGACGAAATGGGTGAAGAAGAATTCCAATTATGGAACAAATGAGTCACAGGAAAGATGGCACAGTATAAGGAATATAGTCAATGACATTGTATGTTTTCTTTTATTTTTTGTATTTTTTTCTTCATCCATTTTAATTTAATTAATTTTTTTTTAATTTGAGTATAGTTGGCAATGTTCCATTAGTTACAATTGTACAACTTAATAGGCTAAAAAGTTTATATATTATGCTATCTTCACCACACTTATACCTACCATCTGTCCCATTACATTGCTGTTAAAATATCATTTACCATATTCTTTATGCTCTTCTTTTTATCCCTGTGATTTATCATTCCACACTGGGTGGTCCATACCTCCATCTCCCCTTCCCTCATTTTTCCCTGTCTTTATCACCCTGATACTGTTTGGTGACAGATGGTAGCTACATATTTTGTGAGCATCACATAACTTTTATCCTGATTGAATCACTATGTTGTACACCTGAAACTATTGAAACATTATGTGTCAGGTATATCCTAATAAAAAAATTAAAGTATATTGGTAACTTATAATAAGATTTCCACAATTAAAACTTTTGAGATTTCCTGAACAGTGTTGTTTTGTCAATGACTATAGAAATCTGTATAACCCCTGCCCTATATAAAAACAAAAAGAGAATAATTTAAAAAAGAATAAAACCCCTTATTTCCAAAGTTTTTTTTTTTTTTTTTTTTTTTTGTTATGGAAGTCAGAATGGAATCAACCTTTCCTGTTTAAGGATTCACTGAATCTAAAAAACTCTTAGAGATACATTCCATATAATAAATATTTAGAAAGCAACTGAAGCAAAATTTGGGGAATATTCATAGCGAAAGTTTGAATCCCCTTTGTCTGAATAATCAGGCAAGTAGTGATGCTCTGTGCTAGTGTGGGGTAAGCCATGCATCAACAGGAATGGATGGGGTCTTCACCAATGGCCAAATCCTAAGACATCATAGGAACATCCATTTAGGAGGTAACACTTTGAGTCTGGACTATGACTGTGGGTCCAGATTATCCTCTATCTACTATATATATATATATATATATATATATATATATATATATTTCTTATTTTAATTCAGGTTAAACAAATATTTATGGGGAATCTTACCTTAATTTTGTCTAGTATGTCTAGTATGTTCATCTCCAACTTCATGCACTTAAAACTCCTACCATTTGTTCTTAATTTAAGGGGGAAGATCTAGCATTTAGAAGGTCATTGTCATTTACAAGACAAGTCTTTAGTTGTTTCCACAAGCATCATCTACTTTATTGTCTATAGCAACAAATTTTTCATGGAAACTGAGATGTAGAGTGGAAAATCGAACAACATCGAATTGCTTGTGACTCCAATTCATTTCCCCTCTTTATCTGGCTACCCAAATCCTACATCTGTGTTAAATGCTAAAAGCAAAAGAAAAATTGCATTGGTTACATTGAAGGAGGGCAAAGCCCATTTATTCAGGCAAAAATATCGCATGTGTGTGTGTATGTGATTTAAAATGGAATCTTAAAATAGCACAAAATAAGAACAATGAAAGTATAGTATATCTGTCCTTTCTGAAAAAAATCAGTAATAACGTATTCTCTTATGAATATTAAACATTTGCAACTTTTTAATTTCTGACATGTTAAATGTTAAATTTGAAAAATCCCTATCAATAACAACAACAAAAAAAGAAATACTGGCTCTTCTCTCTAAGAAGAGTTTGGAAGCGATTATGATATTTCAGGAATAATCTCCAACTTTGAAAACATTTTGTACTCTTGTAATTAATCAAAAAACCTATTAAAATATTCAAATTATTAACAGTACCTAGTTCTGGGGTGCTAGAGCAGTAGAAAACACTGAAAATTAATTTGATGCCTTAGTGTAATTATCCAACAAATCTGGTACACATTGCACGTCAAAATAGTCTGTCAAATTCTACACCTACTGGCAGAAGAAAGTGCAAAATTAAAAACAGCCTGATAAAAGCAAAACATACCTTCTTTCTTAATCAATATTTGTCACCAAAGTGAAATAAATCTTTACTGCAATTTGGTAAATGAGAGTGACTGTGATCAAGCCACACTGAACAGCCCACCTGGCACACCAGATAGACAATGGAATGCTTTCTGTACCATGTAAGGTAATTGGACTCCCTGTTTATTCTTATTTTTCTGTATCCAATTTGTTGAGTTTAATATAGACACAACAGTGTATTATTTAATTTGCAGAATTATTAATAGTGGTGGTAAAATAACATCAAATCTTTATTTGAAGCTGACCACATTCCAGAAATTGTTCTATTGCTTTACCATATTTTATCTTCCCCAAGAGTCAATGAGGTACTTCCTCATCTGATTTTCTCCTTTTATAAATTCAATAATTCAGATTCCCAGGGCATCTGCCTAACATCACATAATTTACCTGCGGGAGGACTTGTGTCTCAACTCAGATGTGGGGGCCCAGAGCCTATAATGCTGCCTTAATTCTCTAGAACACTATCTCCCCTCCAGTCTGCAAGTTGCATATGACCTCTCTTTGTAAGTTTCATCTAAGAAACATAAATATGATAGAGACATTGGTTTTGGTTTTTTAACTATCAGAAATAATTCTCACTCAATAAAATCAGTCTCATTTCTTCTGCAAAAATTTCAACTTCAAGAAAAAAAAAAACATTATCCAATAATATAGGAGGGATGTGTACTCTTTTGTCCCTACATAATGGAAATTAAAAAAAAAAACTGTTTCCTAACATGTTGCAGTAAATTACATTAAACATTCAATCAAAAAAGGGCAATTAAGAGTACATTTATCTTGATAAGCTCTGAGAAATGTATATAAATGTTGAAACATTATATTGTACAAGGGAACCTAATATAACACTGTACGTTAATTATACTTGAATTTAAAAAACACGTTTGTGGGGCACCTGGGTTGCTCAGTTGGTTAAGTGTCTGACTCTTGGTTTCGACTCAGGTCATGATCTCATGATTCGTGAGTGCAAGCCCGGCATCGGGCTCTATGCTAACAGTGTGTAGCCTGTTTGGGATTCTCTCTCCCCTTCTCTCTTCCCCTGCCCCACTTACTCTCTCTCTCAAAATAAATAAACTTAAAAAAAAATTTCAAAACTGAAATGAACATTTGCTTTTCTACATAAAAATAGATGATAGGAGAAAAGTTGAGAAAATATATTCAAGAATTAATATATGCATCACAAGGATAACAAGTCAAAAACAATAATTACCTTTGCTCCTGCAGTTCTTTCTTTATGGTTGAACGCAGCATTAGATGCTGCTGCAACCCTTACCCATATAAGTATTGGAGTGTGGCCATGGTGAACTGTATGAAGATAACCAGGAAAGTGACATCATTCTGGTTTTACTATGCCCATCATGGGAGTTGATGAACTTTGACTATTTATAAATTCCTTCTGGGGCTTTGAAGAAGAATGCAATTAAGAGACCTAAAAACGACAACAAAAAGGAATAGGTATCTGTGTTGCACTGTTCTGGGTCTCTCCTCATGTCTTTTTAAAATCTATTATTATTATTATTATTAATTAAACTGGAAATCTTAACCAATATAACAATGTCTCAAATTTCAACATCATCAATAATCTCTTATCTGTGAAATAGATGTCACTTTATATGTGGTCTTAGCCTTATCCACATTAAAAATATTTTTATATTGTATATATCTCTCCTTATTTAATTTCAGCAGTGTTGTGTCAGTTATTGTTATAGTTCCCTTATCTTTCACTGATGGAGCTTCTGAAACTCATTAATGAAATGATGTATTGATCGCTTTGGTTAAGTTTATTCTTAGGTATTTTGCTATTTTTGGTGCTATTGCAAATGAAATTCTTGTCTTAATTTCTCTTTTAGTTACTTCATTAGTAGTTTATAGAAATGCAACATATTTATGCATATTGAGTTTGTGTCCTGTGATGTTACTCAGTTTATTTAGCAGTTC
This sequence comes from Herpailurus yagouaroundi, assembly GCF_014898765.1. NCBI lineage: Eukaryota > Metazoa > Chordata > Mammalia > Carnivora > Felidae > Herpailurus > Herpailurus yagouaroundi. The sequence continues at coordinate 2,076,223 of NW_024412783.1, forward strand.
TAGTAGTTTTTTTATGGAGCTTTTAGAGTTTTCTGTATAGAATATCATGTCATCTGCAATAGTGAAAAATTATCTTCTTCCTTTCCAATTTGGATGTCTTTTATTTCTTTTTGTTGTCAGATTTCTGTGGCTGGGACTTCCAGCACTATGCTGAATAAAACTGATGAGAGTGGGCTTCTTTGCCTTGTTCCTGATCTTAGGGGAAAAGCCCTAAGTTCTTCACCACTAAGTATTAAATTGGCTGTGGAGTTTTCATATATAACTTTTATTATGTTGACCTATGTTCCCTCTAGATTAATTTGTTGAGTGTTTTTTTGTTTGTTTTTGATTGTTTGTTTGTTTTTTACTATGAATGGATGTTGTACTTTGTCAAATGCTTTTTTGGAGTCAATGGAAATGATCATACAGTTTTTACCTTTTCTCTTGTTGATTGATGTATCACATTGATTGATTTGCAACTATTGAACCACCTCTTTGTAGAGAGGTTTTACATCCATGTTCTTCAAGGATATTGACCACTATTCTTTCTTTCTTCTTTTCTTTCTTTCTTTCTTTCTTTCTTTCTTTCTTTCTTTCTTTCTTCTCTCTTTCTTCTTTCTGTCTTTCTTTATCTTCTTCCTTTCTTTCCTTTTTCTTAATGTTTTATCTGGGTTGGTATCTGTGTGGTACTGGCCTTATAGAATGAATTTTGAAACTCTCCTTATTCTAATTTTTGGAGTAATTTGAGAATAATTGGTATTAACTCTTCTGTAAACATTTGGTAGAATTCACCTTTGAAGTCATCTGGTTCTGGACTTTTGTTTGTTAGGAGTATTTTGATTACTGATTCAACTTCCTTGCTGGTAATGGGTCTGTTCAAATTTTCTCTTTCGTCCTTATTTAGGTTTTGGAGGTTGGGCGTTTGTAGGAATTTATCCATTTCTGCTATATTTTCAAATTATTTGGCATGTAATTTTTCATACTGCCATCTTATTATCCTTTGTATTCGTGTGATGTTGGTTGTCCTTTCTCTTTCTTTTTTTTCCTTTCCAAGATTATATTTAAATTCAAGTTAGTTAACACATAGCGTAGTATTGATTTCAAGAATAGAATTTAGTGATTCATCACTTACATATAACAGCCAGTGCTCATCACAAGTGTCCTCCTTAATGCCCATTACCATTTAGACAATCCCCCCAACCTTCCCTCCAGCACCCCCTCAGTTTGTTCTCTACAGTTAAAAGTCTCTTATGGCTTACCTCCCTTTCTGTTTTTATTTTATTTTATTTTTCTTTCCTTTCCCTATGTTCATCTGATTTGTTTATTAAATTCCACATATGAGTGAACTCATGTGGTATTGGTCTTTCTCTGACTGACTTATTTAGCTTACCATAATACTCTGTAGCTCCATCCATGTCATTGCAGGTGGCAACATTTTATTCCCTTTTATGGATGAGTAATATTACATTGAATATGTACACCACTTCTTTATCCATAGACCAGATGATGGGCTGCTTCCATAATTTGGCTATGGTAGATAATGCTGTTATAAACACTGGGGAGTATGTACCCTTTGCCTTAGATTTTTTTGTATTCTTTGGGTAAATAGTAGTGTCATTGCTGGATTGTATGGTAGTTATGTTTTTGACTTTTTGAGGACCTTTTTGGTTGGCTTCACCAGCTTGCATTCCCACCAACAGTGCAAGAGGGTTCTTTTTTCTCCTCACCTTCCCCAACATTTATTTTTTGTGTTGTTATTTTAGCCATTCTGATATATTTGAGGTGATATCTCATTGTAGTTTGATTTGTATTTCCCTGATGATGAGTGATGTTGAGCATCTTTTCATGTTTTTTATTGGCCATCTGTACATCTTCTTTGGAAAAATGTCTAGTTTTACCTTTGGGTAATGGGATTATTTATTTTTTTGGATGTTGTGTTTTGTAAGTCCTTTATATATTTTGGATATATCAGATTAGTCATTTGCAAATATCTTCTCCAGTTCTGTAAGTTGGCTTTTAGTTTTGTTGATTATTTCCTTGCTGAGCAGGAGGTTTTGTTGTTGTTGTTCGTTTTTGTTTTTGTTTTTTTAATGAAGTCCCAGTAACTTATTTTGCTGTTTTCTTTGCCTTAAGAGACATATCTAGAAATAAGCTGCTACTGCTGGTGTCAAAGAAGTTACAGCCTGTGATCTCCTCTAGGATTTTATGGTTTCATGTCTCCATTTAGGCATTCTATCAATTTTAAATATATTTTCGTGTATGATGTAAGAAAGTGTTCCCATTTCATTCTTTTGCATGTTACTGTCCAGTTGTCCCAACACCATTTGTTAAAGAGATTATCTTTTTTCTGTTGGGTATTCTTTCCTGTTTTGTCAAAAACTAATTGATCACATAGTTGCGGGTTCACTTTGGGTTTTCTATTCTTTTTAATGCCAGTATTATGCTGTTTTGATCACTACAACTTTGTAATATAACTTGAAGTCTGAAATGATGATACCTGCAACTTTGCTTTTCTTTTTCAAGATTGCTTTGGGTATTTGGGATCTTTTGTGGTTCCACACAAATTTTAGGATTGTTTATTGTAGCTGTGTGAAAAATGTAGTTGGTATTACAATCGGGATTGCATTAAATCTGTAGATTGCTTTGGGTGGTATAGACATACTAACAATATTTTTCCTTCTAATCCATGAGCATGAAATGTTTTTTTTTTCCATTTATTTGTATCACCTTATTTTCTTTCATTACTGTTTTATAATTTTCAGAGAACAAGATTTTCAACTCTTTAGTTAGATGTGCCCCAAGGTATATTTTCTTTTTCTTTCTTTCTTTCTTTTGAAACTGTAAAGGGTATTGATTGCTTATTTTATTTTTCTGCTACTTCATTATTGTTCTGTAGAAATGCAACATATTTTTGTATGTTGATTTTGTATCCTATGGCTTTACTGAATTCATGTATCTGTTCTAGCATTTTTTCGATGAGTCTTTCAGATATTCTATATAGATTATCATGTAGTCTGCAAATAGTGAAAGGTTGAATATTTGTGTGCCAATTTGGATGCATTTTATTTCTTTTTCTTGTCTGATTCCTGTGACTAAGACTTCCATTACTATGTTAAATAACAGTGGTGAGAGTGGACATCCATGTCTTGTTCCTGACCATGGAGTAAATGCTCTCAGTTTCTTCCTTTTGGACATGATATTAGTTGTGGCCTTTATTATGTTGAAGTATTCCTACATTGTTGAGTGGTCTTATCATGAATTAATGTTGTACTTTGTCAATTACTTTTTCTGCATCTATCGTAAATGATCATATAATTCTTATCCTGTCTTTTATTAATGTGGTGTATTACACTGATTGGTTTGCAAATATTGAACCACACTTACACCACAGGAATTAATCCCATTTAGTCATGGTGAATGATTCTTTTAATGTATTGTATGATTCAGTTTGCCAGTGTTTTGTTGAGAATTTTTGCATTCATGTTCATCAGGCATTTTGACCTGTAGTCCTTTGTATTTATTTGGTTTTGTTATCATGGTAATGCTGGCCACATACAATGATTTTGGAAGCTTTCCTTTTTTCCCCCTAATATCTGGCAAAGTTTGAGAAGAATAGATATTAACTCTCTTTTAACATTTGGTAGAATCCGCCTGTGAAGCCATCTGGTCTTGGACGTTTTTTGGTTTGGAGATTTTTTGTTTGTTTGTTTTTTTGTTTCTGTTTTTTAATTGTTGATTCATTTTCTTTACTGGTTATCAGTCTGTTCAAGTTTTCTATTTCTTCCTGTTAATGATTTGCTAGTTTATATCTTTCTAGAAATGTATCCATTTCTTCCAGGTTGTCTAATTCTTTCTCATAATATTCTCTTACATTTATATTTCTGTGTTATTGGCTGTTATTTTACTCTCTCATTTGTCGTTGTATTTATTTACTTTTTTTCTGTCTTTTTTTTGACATGTCTGGCTACCAGTTATCAATTTTATTATTTTTTTTTTTAATTTTTTTTTCAACTTTTTTTTTTTTATTTATTTTTGGGACAGAGAGAGACAGAGCATGAACGGGGGAGGGGCAGAGAGAGAGGGAGACACAGAATCGGAAACAAGCTCCAAGCTCCGAGCCGTAAGCCCAGAGCCTGATGCGGGGCTCGAACTCACGGACCGAGAGATTGTGACCTGGCTGAAGTCGGACGCTCAACCGACTGCGCCACCCAGGCGCCCCAATTTTATTATTTTTTTAATAGAACCATCTCTTGGTGTCTCTGATATGTTTTATTGTGCTCTTAGTTTCTATATCATTTATTTTTGCTCTAATCTTTATGATTCTCCTTCTGCTGGCTTTAGGCTCCATTTGTTGACTTTTTTGTAGCTTCCTTCAGTATAAGCTTAGGTAGTTTATTTGAGATTTTTCTTTAGGTAGACCTGTACTGCTCTACACTTCCTTCTTAAGACCACTTTTGCTGTATCTCAAAGATTTTTGACATTTGTGTTTTGACATCTGTTTTCATTTTTTTTATTTCTTTTTTGATCTCCATGTTGACCCACCCATTGTGTAGCATGTTGCTTAACTTCCATGTATTTGTGCTCTTAAGATTCAAATTTTTTTTCTTATGGTTGCTCCAAGTTTCATAAAATTGTGGTAAAAAAATGTGCATGGTATCATCTCAATCATTTTGTACTTCCTGAGGCCTGATTTGCTGTCTCTTCTAGAGAATGTCCCATGTGCACTTGAAAACATGCATTCTGCTCTTTTAGGGTGGAATGTCATGAGTATATATGTTAAGTCCATGTGGTCCACTTTGTCATTCAAACCCAATGTTTCCTTCTTGATTTTCTGTTTAAATGATCTGTCCATCAATGTGCTTCAATTGTTAAAGTCCCTGTTTTTTCTTTTACTTTATTATTTTAATTGTTCTTTTATGTTTGTTATTGTGTTCTATATTTAGTTTCTCCCAGGTTAGTGCATAAATATTTATAATTGTTAAATATGCTGGTTGCATTTTTCCCTTTATTATGATATGGCGCCCTTCTTCATCTCTTATTACAGTTTTAGTTTAGAGTCTAGCTTGCTGCATATAACTATTGGTACTCCATCTTTCTGTTGAGATTTGTTTACCTGATAAATGTTTCTGCATTCCCTCCTTTCAATGTGCAGGTGCCTTTAGTTCTAAAATGCATCTCTGGTAGTCAGCACATAGATGGTCTTCTTTTCACATTCTTTCTGACAGGCTATGTCTTTACATTGTAGGGTTTAATCCTTTATGTTCTTTTTGAGAAGCCTGAATAGAGGTTTATCAATTTTGTTTATTAAAAAAAAAAAACCTCTTGGTTTCATTGATCTATTCTGCTGGGTTTTTTTATTCCATAGAGTTTATTTCTGCTGTGATCTTTATTATTTCT
>NW_024412783.1:2091598-2124962 GCF_014898765.1 Herpailurus yagouaroundi
AGAAATAATAAAGATCACAGCAGAAATAAACTCTATGGAATAAAAAACCCCAGCAGAATAGATCAATGAAACCAAGAGGTTTTTTTTGTGGTTTTGTTTTTGTTTTTGTTTTTGTTTTGTTTTTTTATAAACAAAATTGATAAACCTCTAGTCAAGCTTCTCAAAAAGAAACCAGAGAGGACCAAAATAGGTAAAATCACGAATGAAAATCCATTTATTAAAACCAATCCCTCAGAAATACAAGCAAATATCAAGGAACACTATGAGAAAAAGTATGTGCCAACAAACTGGACAACCTGGAGTAAATGGACAAACTTCTAAATACCCACACAACTCCAAAAGTCAAACGGAAAGAAATAGAAAATTTGAACAGACGCATAAGTAGTGAAGAAATTGAATCATTCATCAAAAAACTCCCAAGAAATAAGAGTCCTGGACCAGATGGCCTCTCTGGGGAATTCTACCAGACATTTAAAGCAGAGTTAATACCTATCTTTCTCAAGCTGTTCCAAAAAATAGAAAGGGAAGGAAAATTCCAGACTCATTCTAAGAAGCCAGCATTACTTTGATTCCCAAACTGGACTGATACCCAGCAAAAAAGAAAGAGAACTACAAGCCAATATCCCTGATGAATATGGATGCAAAAATTCTCAACCAGATACTGGTAAATCTAATTCAATAGCATATATAAAGTAATATTCACCATGATCAAGTGGGATTCATTCCTGGGCTTCATGGCTTGTTCAATATTTTCAAATCAATCAATGTGATAAATCACATTAATAAAATAAAATATAAGAACCATATGATCCTGTCAATAGATGCAGAAAATGTATTTGACAAAATACAGCATCCTTTCTTCATGAAAACCCTCAAGAATGTCGGGGTAGAAAGAACAAACTTGAACATCCTAGAAGCCATTTATGAAAAGCTCACAGCTAATATCATCCTCAATGTGGAAAAATTGACAGCTTTCCCCCTGAGATCAGGAACAGGACAAGGATGTCCACTCTCACCACTGTTGCTTAACATGGTATTGGAAGTCCTAGCATCAGCAATCAGACAACAAAATGAAATAGAAGGCATCAAAATCGTAAAGATAAAGTAAAACTTACACTTTTCACAGACTACATGATACCCTACATGGAAAACCTGCCAGACTCCACCAAAAGTCTGCTAGAACTGATACATGAATTCAGCAAAGTTGCAGGGTACAAAATTAGTGTACAGAAATCGGTTGCATTTATACACCAATAATGAAGCAACAGAAAGAGAAATAAAGAAACTGATTCCATTCACAATTGCACCAACAAACATAAAATACCTAGGAATAAACCTAACCAAAGATATAAAATATCTGTATGCTGAAAAGTATAGAAAGCTTATGAAGGTAATTGAAGAAGATACAAAGAAATGGAAAAATATTCCATGTCCATGGATTTGAACAATAAATATTTTTAAAATATGAATACTACCCAAAGCAACCTACACATTCAATGCAATCCCAATCAAAATTGCACCAGCATTCTTCTCAAAGCTAGAATGAGCAATCCTAAAATTTGTATGTAACCACAAAAAACCCGGAATAGCCAAAGTAATATTGAAGAAGAAGACCAAAGCGGGAGGCATCACAATCCCAGACTTGAGCCTCTACTACAAAGCTGTAATCATCAAGACAATATGGTATTGGCACAAAGACAGACACATAGGCCAATGGAATAGAATAGAGACCCCAGAATTGAACCCACAAATGTATGCCCAACTAATCTTTGACAAGGCAGGAAAGAGTATCCAAGGGGAAAAAGGCAGTCTCTTTAACAAATGGAGCTGGGATAACTGGACAGCAACATGCAGAACAATGAAACTAGACCACTTTCTTACACCATTCACAAAAATAAACTCAAAATGGATGACGGACCTGAATGTGAGACAGGGAACTGTCAAAACCTTAGAGGAGAAAGCATAAAAAGCCCTCTCTGACCTCAGCTGTAGCAATTTCTTACCTGACACATCTCCAAAGGCAAGGGAATTAAAAGCAAAAATGAACTATTGGGACCTCATCAAGATAAAAAGCTTCTGCGCTGCAAAGGAGACAATCAACAAAACTAAAAGGCAACTGATGGAATGGGAAAAGATATTTGCAAATGACATATCGGATAAAGGGCTAGTATCCAAAATCTATAAAGGACTCACCAAACTCCACACCCAAAAAACAAAGAATCCAGTGAAGAAATGGGCAGAAGACATGAATAGACACTTTTCCAAAGAAGACATCCTGATGGCCAACAGTCACATGAGAAGATGCTCAACGTCACTCCTCATCAGGGAAATACAAACCAAAACTACAATGAGATATCGCCTCACGCTGGTCAGAGTGGCTAAAATGAACAAATCAGGAGACTATAGTTGCTGGCGAGGTTATGGAGAAATGGGAATCCTCTTGCATTGTTGATGGAAATGCAAACTGGTGCAGCTGCTCTGAAAAACAGTGTGGAAATTCCTCAAAAAGTTAAAAATAAATCTACCCTATGACCCATCAATAACACTGCTAGGAATCTACCCAAGGGATACAAGAGTGCTGATTCATAAGGGCACTTGTACCCCAATGTTTATAGCAGCAATCTCAACAATAGCCAAATTATGGAAAGAGCCTAAATGTCCATCAACTGACAAATGGTAAAGAAGATTTGGTTTATATATAATGGAATACTACTTGGCAATGAGAAAGAATGAAATCTGGCCATTTGCAGCAATGTGGATGGAACTGGAGGGTATTATGCTAAGTGAAATAAGCCAGGCAGAGAAAGACAGATACCATAGGTTTTCACTCATATGTGGATCTTGAGAAACTTGACAGAGGACCATGAGGGAGGGGGAGAGGGAAAATAAAAGTTATAAAGAGGGAGGGAGGCAAACCATAAGAGACTCTTAAGGACTGAGAACTACGGGTAGATGGGAGGTGGGGGAGAGGGGAAAGTGGGTGATTGGCAGGGAGCAGGGCAGTTGTTGAGATGAGCATTGTGTGTTTTATGGAAACCAATTTGACAATAAATTATATTAAAATTAAAGAAAGAAAGTAAGCTCCTCTGGTTTTCAAAGCGAATGTTACGGGGATTCATCTTCAAAGTGTGGATCCCCCATGCCTTTTTTGCCAGATGTGGGGTATGCTTCTGTTCCTTCTCTGTGACTGCAGTGTCCCTTCCTCCCATGTAGGTCCTATGGATAAACTTGGTTCCCAACCTCATATCTAACCTTTCTATACTTTTTTAGGTGTCCTCTTCTTTACACTTAATAGTAGACAGTCTGTCATGCCAAACTTTGTGTCATTTATGGGGTTATTTATACTAAAACCTGTGATATCTATGTGTATTCTTGGGACTAGGTGAATTTATGGTCTTCCTACTCTAGTATCTTCCCTGGAAGTCTAAACTTCACTTCTTTTATAATGATCTATCACTAAATTGGTTTAAAGTGTCTTGTTTTATTGACGGAGTCCATAATAATTTTTCAACACTTAGTAGTACAATTCTCATTTGTTTCACATTAAAAATGGTCAAAATCTTACCTGCCTTTTTTCTCTAATTTGGTCTAAATCATTTGATCAGATTCAGGTGTAATTAGTATTTAACTTAATTATACCTGGTGAGAGTTTATATTGTTAAAATGTTGAGGATTTTCATCCAGAAATATGATATGCATTACAGGTAATTCAAATGGTTAGAAGCCAGGACTGACACTTTATTTTTGGTAAATTCTACCATATTAATTTGTTGGGATTTTCCATTTATTTAGCTTTTAGCATTTTGAAAGGAATAGTTTGCCATCTGAAATTCTTTATACATGTTAGTAATAATAATACACTAGATCTTATGCTTTATGTACTGCCTTATTTCACCTTTATAAAATCTGCTACTAATTATATTATTGCACAGGAATATTTTCATTACATATTTAGTTCGGTCTCATGCATTAATGAACACAGTACTGTAAAACCTATATAATTCAACTTTTATAGTAAGTTTTACTTTCTAAAAAGATGCTTGGCATTGATTTCACATGTGTTGTCCTCAAAATAAATAGCAACTAAAAATTTAATAAAGTAGCAGGATATAAAATGAATATGCTAAAATCAATATATTCACATACACAAGCAATAACCAGCTGGAATATATAATGAAAGAAAACCCCATTTATGAAAGCAACACAAATAATTAAAATGTTTAGTAATTAAACTTAATCAGAAATGTACAAAACTCATATGAGGAAAAGTCTGAAAATAATCACAAAGATACAAGCATACATATGAAGAAATGGAAAGTTTCTTGTCTAGAACTCAGAGGGCCCACAGCTCCTATAGATACAGAAGACAGAGCATTGATCCAAAGATTACTCTTAAGTCTCAAACTGTAATATAATTTGCCTGGCTGCATTCCAGACTTGCTTGGGTCTCATGACTTCTGTTTTATTTTTATTTTTCCCCTTAAGGATAGGAACTTCCATCCTATGCTTGATCCATCATTGTGTTTTGAAGCAAGTACACGTCCTCTGGTTTTACAGGTTCACAGAGATAATTTTTTTATTTATCCTACATGGAGACTGAGTCATACTTGATTTAGATGATATTTATGTATTTTTTTAATTTAGAGTTTATTATGAAGTATGCTGAGGTGAGGTAAGTGTATTTTGCATGCTAGAAGGACATGAATTGTAGAGGACCAGAGGGCAGAGTGTTTAGAACAAGACTGCAACTTCCAAATTTATACAGTAAAATCCTAACCCTCATACCTGATCATGTGATCTTACTTGGAAATAGGTGTGTTGCAGATGTAATTAGTTAAGATGAGGTCACATTGAAGTAGTCTGAAACCCAATCCAATAAGGATGATGTACCTATAAAAGTAGAAATTTGCACACAGACACACACAAAGGGAAAATATCATGTGAAGTTTGGAGCTTTCCTTGCATAATCCAAGGAACTACCAAAAATTAAGAGAGAGGCTTTGAATGGATCTTTCACTAACACCTTCACAGGCAGCATAGTGCTACTGACAGCTGGACCTTAAATTTGTAGCTTCCAGAATTATAAGACAATTAATTTCTGTTGTTCTAAGCCACTTAGTCCGTAGTATTTAATTTCAAATCTCAAGAAGCTAATATAGTATATTTCATCTTAGAAAGTGCAATTCACGTCAAGATGATGTCAATTCTTCATGAGTTAATATAAACTTCATGTTATTAAATGTAATGAAAACTTAGCTTGGGCTGCAATAACAAAATGCCGTAGACTGAATGACCTATACAACATACATATATTTTTTCATAGTTCTGCAGGCTAGAAGTCTAAGATTAAGATTCTGGACAATTTGGTTGTGGTGAAGGCTTTCTTCGTGACTTGCAGAGAGCCACTTGTGCACAACTTCACCACATGAAGAAACACTGTGGTGTTTTCTTGTGAAAATATTAATCTTATTGATTCAGGGCCTCCCAGTTATGACCACATTTAACCTTGATTATAGCCTTAGAAAAACCCATCTTCCATCTCCAAATATAGTCACACTGGAGGTTAGGTCTACAACATGTGTATTTGGAGAGGTAGGGAGCCTAAACATTCAGCTTATAACAAAAACCCAAAGGGAATACAAAAATTATTTTTCTTCAAGAAATGCATGATAATTCTGAAGTTGGTATGGGAGATAGACATGTACCCCATGCAAAGATTATGAAATAAGGTGAATATTGAAGACTAAAAATATTTTAACATCAGTGAGACCCATAACAAAGAGATAAAAAACAACCAATCAGGGATGAAACATAAAATGAATGAAATTAAATATTGTATATTTAATTTAATATTCCTAGATGGAATAAATAGTAGACTAAAGAAAGCAGAAGAATCAGCAGCCTGGAATACAGACAAATGGAAAGTAATCAAGTTTAACAGGTGGGGAAAAAATATGCAAAATGAGAATAACCTTAGACAACTCAGCAACACCATCAAGCATAACAACACTTGCATTATATGGTCTTAAAAGGAGAAGTGAGAGGAAAGGGGCAGAAAATTTATTTCAATTAATACTAGCTGAATATTTCCATAATCTGGAGAAGGAAACAAATATTCAGATCCAGGAGACACAGATTCCCCCTATAAACTCAACACAAAAATGTCCACCCTGAGGCACATAGTAATAAAATGGCAAAGTAGTGAGTGATAGAAAATTGTTAAAGGTGAAAGAGAAAAGACAATTCCATACAAAAGAAACCCATAAGACTATCAGCATATTTTTCTGCAGAAACATCGCAGTCACGCGAGAGTGGCATGACTTAGTCAAAATTCTGAAAGGAAAAAAAAATTGATGTAAGAATACTCTATCAGCAAGGCTATCATTCAGAGTAGAAGGAGAGATAAAGAGTTTCCTAGACAAACAAAAGCTAAAGGAGTTGATAACCATTAAACCATCCCTAAAAGAAATGTTATAGGGCATGCTTTCCGTGGAAAGGCAAGGTCATAAGTAAGAGCAAGAAAAGTAGGAAGCACAAAAACAGTAAAAATAAGTATATATGTAAAAATCAGTCGAATGACACAAAATAACCAGATAGAGAGTATTACACAATTTACCTAAAACATATGGCGGGGGAGTGGAGTAAAGAACGGGTACAAACCTAAGTGACTTTTATCTTAATAGAGAGTAATATATGCAGGAAAAGTTCTATACACAACTAATTATAAATACAAATCAAAACCCAGTAATGGATATGCAAAGAATAGTGAGAAAGGAATCCAAATATGTCACTAAATAAAGCTGGCCAAATATGAAAGTAGAGTAAGAGAAGAAAAAAATCAGAGAACTACAAAACAACCACAAAACAAGCAACAAAATGGCAACACATACATACCTATAAATAATTGAATTGAATGTAAATTGACTAAATGACCCAGTAAAAAAACATAAAGTAACAGAGTTGGGGAAAAACAAACAAACAAATAAACAACAACAACAACAACAAAACAAGACACATCTATAAGCTGTCTAAAAGAGACTCATTTCAGGCCTAAAGACATATGCACATTGCATCGAAAGGTGGATGGTGCACCTGGATGGCTCAGTCTCTTAAGCAATCAACTTCGTTTTGGCTCAGGTCATGATCCCACCATTCATGAGATTGAGCCACATGTTGGGATTCTGGTGGTTCTCTCTCTCCCTATCTCTCTACCCCTCCCTTGCTCACATGCTTTCTCTCTCTGTCTCAAAATGAATAAATAAACATTTTTAAAAAGAAATAGAAAGTGAAAAAATGGAGAAATATTTATTATGAAAATGGATATGAAAAGAGAACTGGGGTAGTAATACTTATATGAGACAAATGAGACTTTTAAACAAAGAAAATAAAAAGAGAAATAGAAGGGCATTATAATAACAAAAGGTACAATTCAACAAAAGATATGACAATAGTAAATATTTATGCCTCCAAAATAGAAACACCCAAACATATAAAATAATTAATAACAAACATAAAAGGAATAACTAATAACAATACAAGCATACTAGAGGACTTTAATACATCAATGGACAGATAATATAATCAGAAAATCAATAAGGAACCAATGACTTTGAATGACACACTAGTACAGATACATTTAACAGATCCACTCAGAACATTCCATGATAAAACAGGAGAGTGTATATATTTTTACAGGTACAAATGGAACATTCTCCAGAATAGTTCAGATATAAGGACACAAAACAATTCTAATCGGGTTCAAAAAGATCAAAGTCATACTATTCATCTTCTTTGACCACAATTCTATGAAAGTAATCACAAGACATAGTAGGAAAAAACACAAATATGCAGAGCTTAAACAATAAGCTACTAACAATGAATGGATCAACCAAGAAATCAAAGAAATTAAATATATATATATGGGGAAACAGGAAAATAAAAATATAATGTTTCAAATCTTGGGGGATGCAGCAAAAGAAGTTCTAAAAGGGAAGTTTATACCAACACAGGGCTGTCTCAAGAAGCACAAAAATATCTCTAATAAACAACCTAACTTTACACCTAATGGAGCTAGAAAAAGAGCAACAAAGGAAGCCTAAAGCCAGGAAAAGGAAGGGAATAATAAAGAGTATAGCAGAAAAAAAAAAAGATTAGAGAAGAAATAAATAGTATAGAACTTAAACGCACACACAGACATACACACACACTAGAACAGATCAATGAAGATAGGACCTATTCTTTTCAAAAATCAACAAAATTTATAAAACTTGAGCCAGAATCATTAGAAAGGAGAGATAGAAAGAGTGAGAGAGAGAACAAGAGAAACACAGAGAGAGGAAGTAAATAAACTCACAAATGAAAGAGAATAAATAACAACAGACAACACATAAATACTAACAAGTAAGAAAATATTATAAAAATTATATGCAAACAAATTGGACAACCTAGAAAAACATGGATAAATTCTTAGAATTATTACCTACAAAAACCACAGTAGAAAGAAATAGAAAATTTGGACAGACAGATTATCAGGAATAAAATTGTATAAGTAACCCCAAAAAACTCCTGATACAAAAAAAGTCCAGTATCAGATAACTTCACTAGTGAATTCTAACAAATGTTTCAAGAAGAGTTAATACTTATTCTTCTAAAACTATTCCATAATTGGAAAAAGAAGGAAAACTTCCAATCTCATTAGATAAGGCCAGAATTACCCTAATAAATGAGAGAGAGAGAGAGAGAGGCCACAAAGCCAGAGAACCACAGTTCAAATCCTCAACAAAACACTAACAAAAATGAATGCAAGAAAACATTAATATTATCATTTAACACAAATGGAATTTATTCCTGTGAAGCAAGGGTGGTACAATATTCTCAAATCAATCATCGTGATATATCACATCAATACAAGAAAAAAAACATGATTATTTCAAAATGCAATAAAAGCATTTGACAAGCTACAATCATTCATGTTTAAAAAACGTCAAAACATAGGTTTAGAGGGAAAATACCTCAATATAATAAAGGCCTTATATGATAACCTACATCATACTCAATGGGGAAAAACTGGAGGTTATTTAGCTAGGGACAGGAACAAGACAAAGATCATTCCTCTCATTACTTTTATTCAGCATAGTACTGGAATTCATAGCAACAATCAGACAATAAGAAGAAATAAAAGACAATCAAATTGGTAAGAAAGAAGCAAATCTTCCAGTATTTGCAGATGAGATGATTCTATATATAGAAAACCCTGATGACTCTACCCAAAAAACCTACTAGAGTTTGAGTAAACAATCTCATTTACAAAATATAATTTGTGAAAGAAATAATAAAATACCTAAGAATAATCTTAGGTGAAATAAGAGATGAAAGACTTATACTCTGAAAAGTATAAAACATTGATGAAACAAATTGAAAAGGACAGAGAAAAATGGAAAGGCATTCCCTGCTTATGGGTTAAAAGAGTGATTATTGTTAAATTGTCTTTACTACCCAAAGCAGTTTACAGATTTAAGGCAATCTCTGTCAATATACCAACATCATTTTTCACAAAACTAGAACAAAACAGTCTTTTATGTTGTATTGAAACATAAAAGAACCTGATTAGCCAAACCAATCTTAGAAAAGAAAAAATAAAACTGGAGGTATCATAATTCTAGATTCAAGATATCCTACTCAGCTGCAGTAATAAATAGTACAGTACTAACACAAAGATAGATACATAGATCAATAGAACAGAAAACCCAAAAATATACCCATAGGTATATGGTCAATTAATCTTTGACATAGCAGGACAAAATATCCAATGAGAAAAGGACAGTCTTTTCAAATTGTGTTGGGAAAACAGGCCAGCTACAAGCAAAAGAATGAAACCAGGTCATTGGATTATCATACACAAAAATAAACTCAAAATAGATTAAATACCTAAATATGGGCATGATTGGGTGGTTCAGTTGGTTAAACATCCAACTCTTGGTTTAGGCCTAGGTCATGATTTCACAGTTCATGGGTTTGAGCCCTGCATTTAGATTTGTGCTGACAGTATGGAACCTGCTTGGGATTCTCTCTCTCTCCTCTCTCTGCCCCTCCCCCAACTCTAAATAAATATATAAAACTTAAAAAAAAGAGACCTAAATATGAGATCTGAAAACCATAAAAATCTTAGAAAAGAACAAAAGCAGTAATTTCTCTGACATCAACTGTAGCAATATTTTTATCAATATATGCCCTGAGGCAAGGGAAACAAAATTAAAATATATATATTTGGACTACGTTAAAATAAAAAGCTTCTGTACGTCCAAAGAAATAATTAAAGCCAAAATGCAACTGAATGAATGAGAGAAGATATTTTCAGATGACATATCTGTTAATAGCTAGTAACCAATATATGAAGAACTTATAAAACTCAATGCTCAAGAATCAAATAATCAAGTTAAAATGGGCAAAATACATGAACACATATTTCTCCAGAGAAGACATATAGATGGCTAACAGACACATGAGAAGATGTTTAACATCATGCATCATCAGGGAAATACAAATCACAACTGCAATGAGTTATCACTTCACACCTATCAGAATGGCTAAAATTAACAACACAAGAAACAATAGGTGTTGGTGAGGATGTGGGGAAAAAGGAGCATACTTGCATTCTTTGAAAATAAGACCTGGTGGGGCGCCTGGGTGGCACAGTCGGTTAAGCGTCTGACTTCAGCCAGGTCACGATCTCGTGGTCCGTGAGTTCGAGCCCCACGTCGGGGTCTGGGCTGATGGCTCAGAGCCTGGAGCCTGTTTCCGATTCTGTGTCTCCCTCTCTCTCTGCCCCTCCCCCGTTCATGCTCTGTCTCTCTCTGTCCCAAAAATAAATAAACGTTGAAAAAAAAAAAAAAAAAAGAAAGAAAATAAGACCTGGTGCTGTCACTGCAGAAAACAGAAAGGAAGTTTCTGAAAAAAATAAAATTAAAATGACCATATGATCCAGTAATCACACACTACGTGGAATTTATCCCAAAAATACAAAAACACTAATTCAAAGGGATACATGCACCCCTCTGTTTATTTCAGCATTACCTACAATAGCCAAACTATGGAAACAACTTAATGTCCGTTGACTGAAAAATGAAGAAAGATTTGGTATATATATATATATATATATATATATATATATAGTGTAATTATATATATTATATAATTATATATATTAATACACCAAATCTTTCTTCATTTTTCAGTAAAAAATATATATATATATATATAACTCAATCATAAATAAGAATGAAATCTGGCCACTTACAACGATATGTATGGAAGTAGAGAGCATTATACTACATGAAATAAGTCAGCCAGAGAAAAACACATACCAAATGATATCACTCATATGTGGAATTTAAGAAACAAAACAAATGAATAAAGGGGAAGAAAGAAAGAGAGGGCATTCCAAGAAACAGACACATAATTATAGAGAATAAACTGCTAGTTATCAGAAGGAAGGTGATAGGAGAATGAGTTAAATAGGTGATGAGGATTAAGGAGTGCACTTGTGATGAGGACCGGATATTATACGTAAGCATTGAATCACTAAATCGTACACCTGAAACTAACCTTGCACTGTATATTAACTAACTGGAATTTAAATAAAAACTTACAAACTAAAACAAAATAAAACAAAACAAAATAAGAAAAGATAAAATAAAATAAAATAAAATAAAATAAAATAAAATATTGGGATAAAAAAAGAAAAAATATAAATACATACAAAATAAATTGTAACATGGCAAAATTATGTCTTTTCTTACTCGAAATTACCTAAAATTCTAACGGATTAAATTATCAAATTACAAATTAGAGATGGCAGAATGGATTAAAAAGGTCCAAATATATACTATCAATAACATGGATCATTTTGGATTGAAAGACACAAAGAGATTGAAAGTAAAAGATGGAAGAAATATTTCATGCAAGTAGTAACTAATGTTACAGGATAGCAAAAATAATGTCAGAAAAAATATATAATTTAAGCCAAGCATTGTTACAAGAAACAAATAATAGTATGTGCAGATAAAACTATCAATGATGAAGAAAATATAATTATTTGCACATGCATACCTACTAAGGGATACATAAAATGTGTTGAGAAAAATGTACAGATGAAAAGGGAGAAGGGAAAAATACACAGTTCTACAATAAGAGATGGAGGCTTTAATAACATGACTTTCAAAAAGATAGATAACAACTATAAAAAATCAATAAACAAAAGAGAATCTCAACATTATTGATTTATGGCAACTAACATACATATATACCACCTTCAGCCTCAAAACAGCACAAACTTCTCCAGTTCAATTAGAATAACATTCTCCAGGATAAGTCATATAATAGACCACAAGCTAGACTACAATTTTTTTTGAAGGATTGGAGTTATATGCAGTTTTTTACAATAATGAAATTAAATAGCAGGAAAAAAATAATTAAAAATATATGGAAATTAAACAATGCATTTTTAAAAGCACTGTGTCAAATTAAAATTAGGAGGTAAAATGGAAAGTAACTTTAGATAAATGATGGTGAAACATAAATATCAGTACTTATCAGTTGCAATGACTGCAGTGTTCAGAGGAAAATTTAAAACTCTAAATACTTATGTTAAAAAAAAAGATGGCAAGTTAATCATCTAACATGTCACTTTACAGAACTTGAAAAATAACAAACTAAATGAAAAGCTATTGAAGGAAGAAAACAATAAAAGCTAGCGTGGAGAAAAAAAGAGAGAATAGAGAAAAATGATAGAATCATCAAAACCAAATTCTGACATCTTGAGATCACAAAATTGACAAATCGTTATGGAAATTGACTTTTAAAAAGTTAAACAAAAGAAATCATTGAAATCATAAATTAAAATGGAGACATACTAGTGAAATGAATTTTTTAATGTTTATTTTTGAGAGAGAGACAGAGAGAGAGAGAGACAAAGAGATAGAGTGCAGGGGAGGGGCAGAAACAGGACGGGGGGGAGGGGGACAGAGGACAAGAAGCAGGCTGGCACTGATGGCAGGGAACCCAACGCAGAGCTTGAACTGTGAGATCATGACCTGAGCAAAGTCAGATGCCTGACTGACTGCACCACCCAGGAGCCCTGAAATGAATTTTTAAAAAAGATTATTACAGAGAACCATTAATTAAACAAGATTAAATGGGGAATTTCTTCTTACACATAATCTATCAAAGTCATTTAAAGAAGAGTTAATACCTATTCTTTTGAAGCTATTCCAAAAAAAATAGAAGTAGAAGGAAAACTTTCAAACTCATTCTATGACACCAGTATTACTTTGATTTCAAAAGCAGATAAAGACCTCAATAAAAAGAAAATTACAGACTAATTTCCCTGATGGACATACATACAAATATTCTCAACAAGATACTAGCAAATCAAATCCAAAAATGTATTGAAAGAATTATTTACCATGATAACTGGGATTTATTCCTGGGCTGCAGGGCTGGTTCAATATCTACAACTCAATCAATATGATACATGATATTAATAATAGAAAGGATAAGAACCATATGATCCTTTCAATACATGAAGAAAAAGCAATTGACAAAATACAGTATTCTTTCTTGATAAACAGCAATAAAGAAAGTAGGCATAGAAGAAACATACTCAATATCATAAAGACAATATATGAAAGACCCACAGCTAATATCATCTTTAATGTGGAAAAACTGAGAGCTTTCCCACTAAGGTCACGAACACAACACAGATGCCCACTGTCACCAATGTTGTTCAACATAGTACTGGAAGTCCTGGCCACAGCAGACAACAAAAAGAAATAAAATGCATACAGATTGGCAAAGAAGAAGTCAAACATTCACTCTTTTCAGATGATATGATACTCTACTTGGAAAACCTGATAGAATCCACCCAAAAAACTGCTACAACTGATATGTGAATTCGGGAAAGTCACAGGATATAAAATCAGCGTAGAGAAATCAGTTACATTTCTATACACCAATAATGAAGCAGCAGAAAGAGAAATTAAGGAATTTATCCCATTTACAATTGCACCAAAACCTTTAAGATACCTAGGAATAAACCTAACCAGAGGTAAACGATCTTTACACTGAAAACTACAGAAGTCGTATGAAAGAAATTGAAAAAGACACAAAGAAATGGCAAAACATTCCCTGCTCATTAATTCAAAATATATATACTAATCAAAGCAACCTACACATTCAATGCAATCCCTGTCAAACTAAAACCAGCATTCTTTACAGAGCTAGAACAAACAGTCCTACAATTTTTTTGGAATCAGTAAAGACCCAGAACAGCCAAAGTAATGTTGAAAAGGAAAACCAAAGCAGGAGGCATCACATTTCTGGACTTTAGTCTGTTTTTACAAAACTGTAATCATCAGGACAGTATGGTACCAGCACAAACACAGACACATAGATTAATGGAATAGAATAAAGAATCCAGAACTGGACCCACAACTGTATGGCCAACTAATCTTTGACAAAGCAGGAAAGAATATCCAATGGAAAAAAGACAGTCTCGTCAACAAACAGTGCTGGGAAAACTGGACAGAGACATGCAGAAGAATGAAACTGGGCAAGTCTCTTACACCATACCCCAAAATAAATACAAAATGGGTGAAATAACCTAAATCTAAGACAGGAAACCATCAAAATCCAAAAGGAGGAAACAGACAGCAATCTCTTGACCTCAGCTGCAGCAAGTTTTTATGAGGTATGTCTCCAGAGGCAAGGGAAACAAAAGTAAAAATGAACTGCTGGGATGTCATCAAGATAAAAACTCCTGTACAACAAAGGAAACAACAAAACTAAAAGCAATCACTGGAAAGGAAGAAGATATTTACAAATAACATGTCAAATAAATGTTTAGTATCCAAAATCTATAAAGAACTCAACACCCAAAAAACAAATAATCCAGTGAACAAATGAGCAGAAGACATGAATAGACATTTTTCCAAAGGAGACATCCAGATGGCTAACAGACACATGAAACTATGCTCGACATCACTCATAATAAGGGAGATATAAATCAAAACCACAATAAGTTACCCTCTCATATCTGTCATAATGGCTACAAATAACAACTCAGGAAACAACAGATGTTTGGTGAGGATGTGGAGAAAGGGGAACCCTTTGCTACTGTGGGTGGGAATGCAAACTGGTGCAGCCAATCTGGAAAACAGTTTGAAGGTTTCTCAAAAAATTAAAAATAGAACTACCCTAAGACCCAGGAACTGCACTACTAGATATTTGTCCAAAGGATTCGAAGATTCTCATTGGAAGGGACATAGGCACCTCAATGCTTATAGCAATGCTATTAACAATAACAAATTTATGGAAAGAAGCCAAATACTACCCATCAACTGGATATATATATATATATATATATATATATATATATATCTATATATATATTTATATATATATATATATATAGACTATAAATCTAAAGTTCTCTCTTGGCCAGCAAGAGAGTGGGATGCAGGATGAAAAGCAAGAGATGGCTAATGTCCGGGAAAAGACAAGAGCCCCAAATAAGGGTCCTTGCCCCATTTTTAGTAGGATCAGAAGGCTTACAAACATGGTGATGGACATGCACAAAGAGACAATGAAACTTGAGCGTTAACTTAAGGATGTGAGGGAAAGAAGGTCTTGAAAATATTTGGGGTTAGGAGTTTTTGTTAATACAAAACAAAATCCTGGCACCAGGGAGTGGGGGGGGGGGGAAGGGTTGTTTACAGTGGACAGGAGGCACCACCTCTGTTTGTCTTAGCTAGCCTAGGGGGATGAGACAGGTAGGACACATGACCTCAGGGTTAACAAGGCAGTTTTTCTTTTGTTAATCATCTCCACTCTGGGCAGCTTCACCCACAGTGCAGTTCAGTGGTCTACAGCCCAATTTACCTGTTTACCTAACTTGATCCTTCCCTCCTGTGAAAGCAGCTTTTTGCTATAGTACTGAATTGGGGGGGGGAGGGGCAACTTCCACCCTGAATGCCTAATCCTATTTATTTCATATACCTATGTTCTATATTGGGGCCTTTGCCCCTCACTCTCTATACTGGGGCTCCTGCACCACCTTCTCTATACTTATTACCTAATCTTGTTTACCCAAACTTGGGTGTGAGCATCCTATGGCTTTGTAATTCTTTATGCCTTGTTAACCCATTGGGGTAATTTATATATATATAATATATATAATATATATATATAAATATACATATGTATGTGTGTGTATATATATATATATATATATATATATAATCCTTGGAGATTAAAAAGAATAAAATCTTGCCATTTACAACATTGTGGATGGAAGTAGAGGATATTAGGCTAAGCGAAATATGTCAGGCAGAGAAACACACTTATCATATGATTTCACTCATATGTGGAATTTAAGAAACAAAACATATGATCATAAGGGAAAGTAAAGAAAAAAGAAATAGATAAAAACATAGAGGGAGGCTCTTGAATATAGAGAACAGAGTGTTGGTAGAGGGTAGGTTTGTGGGGGATGGGCTAAATGGTGATGGGCATTAAGGAGACCACTTGTGATGTGCACTGGGTATTAAATGTAAGTGATAAATCACTAAATTCTACTCCTGAAACTAATACTGCACTATATATTAACTATCTTGAATTTATTTTTTTTAATGGGAATTAATAGAAAACAGAAAATCTCTACACACTTACAACAAGTAAGAGATTGTACAAGTAATCAAAAACGTACAATATAGAAAATGGACAATACCAGCTGGTTTTGCTGCTCAATTCTGGCACACTATTAAAGAAGAATTAACATCAGGTTTTGTAAATATATTACAAAAATATAGAGTAGCAAATGTTTTCTAACTTATTCCAGGAAAGAAGAATGATGAAAGGATAAACAAAATCTGATATATTGATGTAATAAAATATTATTCAATGTAGAAAGTGTGCAAAAAGTACTGATACATGCCTCAACATAGATGAACCTAGAATATATTATCCTAGTGAAAGAAGCTAGACACAGAAGGCTACATATGAATAATTCCATTTATATGAAATATCTTGAAAAATCATATCCATAGATACAGAAAGCTGACTATAATTCTGGCCATGGTCTGTTGCAGAAGGACAATGGGCAGTGACTGCTTAAATTATGATGTTTGTTTTTGAGGTGATGAATGTGTTCTGGAACTAGATATAGGTGATTGTTGCATAGTCTGTGAATGTACTAAATACGACTGACTCTAATATTTTAAATGAAAATTGTGTTTTGTATATTTTACCACAATAAAAAAGAAAGTAGGAGGGAGGTTATAGTAAGAAAAATAAATAAATAAAATTATCCACAAGATACTAGCAAATTGAATCCAATGGTACACTAAAAAAAAAAAAAAAAATACCATGACCAAGTGGGATTTATTCCTGGGGTACAGGGGTGGTTCAATATTAGCAAATCAATCAATTTGATATATCACAAAATAAGAGAAAGACAAGAACAAAATGACCTTCTCATCAGATGCAGAAAAACCATTTGGCAAAACACAGCAGCTATCCTTGGTAAAAATCCTCAACAAAGTATGGATAGATGCAACATAACTGAACATCACTAAAGGCCTTATAAAAAAGACCCACAGCTAATATCCTTAATGGTCAGGAAAAAGACAAGGATGTCCACTCTAATTATGACTATTTAATATATTACTGGAAATATTTTTAAAGTTATTTATATGTTTTGAGAGATAAAGAGAGAGCACAAGTGGGAGGAGGGGCAGAGAGAGAGGGAGAAAGAGAATCCCAAGCAATCTCCACAATGTCAGCATACCACCAAATGCAGGGGCCCATCTCATGAACCATTAGCTCATGACCTGAGCTGAAATAAAAGGTAGATGCTTAATCAACTGAGACACTCAAATGCACCATAATACTGGAATACTTAGCCTTGGGAATTAGACAAGAAAAATAAATAAAATGCACCCAAATCAGCAAGAAAGAAGTCAGACTTTCTCTATTTGCAGATGACATGATACTCTGTAGAAAACCCAAATGACCCCACCAAAATAATGCCAGAACTAATAAATGAATTCAGCCCAGTCACTGGATATAAAATCAATGCCCAGAAATCTGTAGCATTTCTATACACCAATAATTAAGCCGCAGAAAAAGAAAACAAGGAATTTGCAATTGCACTAATAACAATAAGATACCTAAAAATAAACCAAAGAGGTGAAAGATCTGTACTCTGAAAAGTATTGAACACTTATGAAATAAAGAAGACAAGAGAAATGGAAAAGCATTCCATGCTCGTAGATTGGAAGAACAATTGTTTTTAGCACTATCCTACTGAAAGCAATCTACACATGTAAAGCAATCTCCATCAAAATACTACCAGCATTTTTTTTCTGCAGAGCTTGAACAAACAATCCTAAAATTTATATGGAACTGCAGGAGACCTCAAATAGCCAAAGCAATCCTGAAAATGAAAGAAAAAAAAAAAAAAGCAAATGCTAGAGGCATACGATTCCAGATTTCAATAAGACAGTATGGTACTGGCACAAACCCAGATATATAGATCCATAGAATAGAATAGAAAATCCAGAAATGGACCCACAACTGTAGGGTCAACTAATCTTCAACAAAGCAGGAAAGAATATCCAATGGATCAAAGACAGTGTCTTTAACAATTGGTGTTGGGGAAACCTGCACAGCAACATGCAGAAGAATGAAAATAGACCACTTTCTTACACCATACACAAAAGTATAACTTCAAAATGGATGAAAAATCTAAATATGAGACAGGAAACCATTAAAATCATAAAGAATAACACAGACTGCAACCTGTTAACCTCAGCTAGAGCAACTTCTTACCAGACACATCACTAAAGTTAAGAAAAATAAAAGCAAACATGAACGGCTGGGACCTCATCAAGATAAAAAGCTTCTGGGCAGCAAAGGAAACAATCAACAAAACTAAAAGGCTGCCTACAGAATGAGAGAAAATATTTTGCAAATGACATATCAGATAAAGGGTTAGTATCCAAAATCTATACAGAACTTTTCAAACTCAACATACAAATAAAAAAAAATAATCCAAATAAAAAATGACCATAAGACACGTTTCCAAAGAAGATATCAAGGTGGGTAACAAACACATGAAAATTTGCTGACCATCATTTATCATCAGGGAAATATAAATCAAACCATGATGAGACATCACCCACCCCTGTCAGAATGGATAAATTAACAACACAAGAAACAACGAGTGTTGGTGAGGATGAGGAAAAAGGGGAACCCTCTTGCATGGTTTCTGGGAATGCAAATTGGTGTAGCCACTCAGGAGAACAAGTATGGAAGTTTCTGAAAATGTTGAAAATAGAACTCACCTATGATCTAACAATTGCACTATTAGGTATTTATCCAAAGGACACAAAAATACTGATAATAAGGAACACGTGCCTTCTGATGTTTATAGTAGCATTATCACCAATAGCCAAAGTATGGAGAGAGATGAAAGTTACATTGACAGAACAAGAGATAAAGATGAGAGTTAGTTATATATATATATATATATATATATATATATATATATACAAGGAATATAACTCAGCCATCAAAACGTTAAAACTTTACATTTATAATGACATGGATGGAGCTAGAGTGTATTATGTTAAGAGTAATAAGTCCGAGAATGACAAACACCATATTATTTCACTCAAATGTGGAATTTAAGAAACAAAACAGATGAACATATGGGAGGGGGGAAAAGGAGAGAGGGAAAAACAAACCATAAGAGACTCTCTCTCTCTTTTTTTTACTTTCTCTTTCTTATTATTTTAGTACATTTTGTTTTCTTTAGCTTAATTTATTGTGAAATACATTATATAATACATATGACATGGAAAATATGTGCTTTTTAATTGCATTTTTTAATTTAAATTCAAGTTAGTTAACATGCAATGTAGTATTGGTTTCAGAAGTAGAACCCAAAGATTCATCACTTACATAATCACACATATATAATATGCAGTGCTCATCCCAAGTGCCCTCCTTAATGCCCATCACGAATTTAGCCCAACCCCCCCCCCACCCACGGAGTCTCTTATGGCTTGCCTTGCTCTCTGTTTTTATATTATTTTCCTTAAGTTCCATTATATTAATCTGTTGTTTTTCTTAAATTCCATATATGAGTGAAATCATATATTTGTCTTTGCTTGACCTACTTCGTTTAGTACAATATATTCAAGTTCCATCCATGTTGTTGCAAATGGCAAGATTTTATTCTTTTTGAATGCCAAATAGTATTCCATTCGAATAGTATATATATATATATCTCACATCTTCGTTATGTATTCATCAGTCAATGGACATTTGTGCATATCGCTACTATAAACATGGGGGTACATGTTCCCCTTCAAATCAGCATTTTTTATCCTTTGGATAAATCCCTAATAATGCAATTTCTGGGTCACAGGGTACTTCTATCTTTAATTTTTGAGGAACCTCCATACTGTTTTCCAGAGTGGCTGCATCAGTTTGCATTCCCACCAAAATTGGAAAGGGTTCCCCTTTCTCCTCATTCTTTGAAACATCTGTTATTTCTTGAGTTTTTAATTTTAGCCATTCTGACAGGTGTGAGGTTATATCTCATTGTGGTGTTGATTTGTATTTTTCTGATGATGAATGATGTTGGGCATCTTTTCATGTATCTGTTAGCAGTCTGGATATCTTCTTTGGAAAATTGCCTATTCATGTTGTCTGCCTATTTCTTCACTGGATTATTTTGGAGGGGAAAGGAATGTTTAGTTTGGTAAGTTTTTAAAGATTTTTTATACTAACCCTTTATCCAATATGTCATTTGAAAATATATTCTTCCATTCTGTCCATTGTCTTTTAATTTTGTTGTTTCCTTTGCTGTGCAGAAGTTTTTTGTTTTTTTTTTTTTATCTTAATAAGGTCCCAATAGTTCATTTTTGCTTTTTTTCCCCTTTCCTCCTGAGAAATGTCTAGTAAGAAGTTGCTGAGGCCAAGGTCAAAGAGATTGCTTCATGTGTTCTGTAGGATTTTGATTGTTTACTGTCTCACAATTAGGTCTGTCATCCATGTTGAATTTAGTTTTGTGCATGGTGTAAGAAAATGGTCCAGTTTCATTCTTCTGCATGTCACTGTCCAGTTTTCCCAACACCATTTGCTGAAAAATTTGCTTTTTTTCCATTGGATATTCTTTTCTGCTTTGTTGAAAATTAGTTGGCCATATATTTGTGAATCCATTTTTGCTCCCGTTGTTCTATGTGTCTGTTCTTGTGCCAGTAGCAAAATGTCTTGATGACTACTGCTTTGTAATACAGCTTAAAGTCAAGAAATGTATGTATGCAGATATGGTTTTCTTTTTCAACATGAATCTGGATATTTGGGGTATTTTCTAGTTCTGCAAACATTTTAGGATTTTTTGTTCTAGCTCTGCGAAGAATGCTGGTGTTATTTTGATAGAAATTACATTGAACGTGTAGATTCCTTTGGGTAGTATCAACAATTTAACAGTATTTGTTCTTCCAACTCATGAGCATGGAATGTTTTTCCATTTCTTTGTGTCTTCTTCAATTTCTTTCATAAGCTTTCTAAGTTTTTAGCGTGCAATCTTTGGTTAGGTTTATTCCCAGGTATCTTATGATTTTTGGTGCAATTGTAAATGTTATCAATTCCTTTATTTATCTTTATGTTGCTTAATTATTGGTGTATAGAAATGTAGCTGATTTTTGTACACTGAGTTTATATCCTGCAACTTTTCTGAATTCACATATAACTACCAGCAGTTTTTTTGCAGAGTCTTTCTGATTTTCCATCCAGTGTATCATGTCATCTGCAAAGAGTGAAAGTTTGACTTATTTATTCTTTGCCAATTTGGATGCCTTTGATTTCTTTTCATTGTCTGATTGTTGAGGCTAGGAGTCCCAGTACTATGTTGAACAACACTGGTGAGAGTGGACATCCTTGTTGTGTTCCTGACCTTAAGGAAAAATCTCTCAGTTCTTCACCTTTGAGGATGATGTTTGCTGTAGGCCTTTCAGATAAGGCTTTTACAATGCTGAAGTGTGTTCTTTCTATCCACACTTTTTGACGTTTTTTATCAAGAACGGATGCAGTATTTTGTCAAATGATTTTTCTGAACCTTTCGTATGGATCATATTTTTTTATCCTTTCTTTTATTGATGTAGTGTATTACATTAAATGATTTGCAAATATTGAGCCACCTTTCATCCCAAGAATAAATTCCACTTGATCTTGGTGAATGATTCTTTTATAATACTGTTGGATTCAATTTGCTAGTATTTTAATGAGAATTTTGCATCATTGTTCATCAGTGATATTGGCCTATAGTTTTCCTTTATAGTCAAATCCTTATGTCATTTTGTAATCAGGGTAATGCTGGCCTCATGGAATGAATTTGGCAGTTTTCCTTCCCTTTCAATTATTGTTATTATTATTATTATTATATTATTTGAACAGTTTGAGATGAACAGGTATTAACTCTTCTTTTAATGTTTGGTATAATTCACCTGTGAAGGCATCAGGCCTTGGGTTTTGTTTGTTGAAAGATTTTTTATTACTGATTTAATGCCTTTGTTGATTATTGGTCTTTTCAAGTTTTCTATTTATTCATGTTTCAGTTTTGATAGTTGACATAACTCTAGGAATTTATCTTTGTATTCCAGTTTGTCCAATTCATTGGCACATAGTTTTTCATAAGATTCTCTTATCATTGTTGCTATTTCTCATCTCTCATTTATGATTTTATTTTTTGGGGTCTTTTCTCCTTTGTTTTTGATAAGTCTGGGTTATTTTTTCTTTCAAAGAACAAGCTTATGGTTTCATTGATCTTTTCAATTGTTTTAAAGTTTCTATATAATTTATATCTGTTCTAATGTTTATAATTTTCTTCATTCTGGGCTGGGTTGGTGGCTCGGTTAGTTAAATGTCCAACTTCAGCTCAGGTCATGATCTTGTGGCCCATGAGTTTGAGCCCTGAATTGAGCTCTGTGCTGATAGCTCAGAGCATGGAGCCTACTTCAGATTCTGTGTCTCCCTCTTTCTCTCTGTCCTTCCCCTGCTCAAGCTCCATCTCTTTCTCTAAAAAATAATTAGAGATTATTATGATTTCCCTCTTTCTGCTCATTTCAACTCTATTTTTCTTTTTCTAACTCCTTTAGGTATAAGGTTAGCTTATGTATTGAGACTTTTATTGCTTCTTGAGGTAGGCCTGTTTTTTACTTCCCTCTTACGACCTCTTTTCTACATCCCAAATACTTTGACCATTATGGGTTTTTTTTTTAATTTTTATTTGTTTCCATACACTTGTTATTTCTTCTTTAATTTCCTGGCTGCCCTATTCATTGTGTAGTAGCATGTTGTTTAACCTCCAAGTATTTGTGGTCTTTCCAATTTTTTTTTCTTGTGGTTGACTTCAAATTTATAATATTATGGTCAGAAAAACGCATGGTATGATTTCAATCTTTTTTACTTGTTGAAGCCTGATTTGTTGCCTAATATGTGATCTATTCTGGAGAATGTCTCATGTGCTATTGAAAACAATGTGTATTTTGCCATTTTAGGTTGGAGTATTTTGAATATAACTCTGAAATCTGTCTGGGTCAGTGTGTTATTCAAAGCCATTGTTTCTTTGTTGATTTTCTATTTAAATTATGTATCAATTGATGTAAATGAGGTTATAAAATCCCCTACTATTATTATCAATGAGTCCCTTTATATTTTAAATTAAATGTTTTATCTTTTTGTGAGCTTTCATGTTGAAGACATAAACATTTACAATTGTTAGGTCTTCATATTAAAATGTCCCCTTTATCATGATATAGTGCCCTAATTTATCTCTTATTACATAATTTCTTTTAAAGGCTAGATTGTCCAAAATAAGTATTTCAACTCCAGATTTCTTATAATGTCCAGTTGCATACCCTCACTTTTCATCTGCATGTGTTTTTAGATATAAAATGAGTCACTTGTAGGCTAAACATAGATGGGTCCCATTTTCCCCCATTCTGATACCCTACATCTTTTGGCTGGAGACTTTAGTTAATTCACATTCAAAGTAATTATTAGTAGATATGTATTTAGTGCTATTTTATTACTTGTTTTGCAATTGTTTCTGGAGATTTTCTCTTATTCTTTCTTTTTTTTTTAATTTTTTTTCAACATTTATTTATTTTTGGGACAGAGAGAGACAGAGCATGAACGGGGAGGGGCAGAGAGAGAGGGAGACACAGAATCGGAAACAGGCTCCAGGCTCTGAGCCATCAGCCCAGAGCCCGACGCGGGGCTCGAACTCACGGACCGTGAGATCGTGACCTGGCTGAAGTCGGACGCTTAACCGACTGTGCCACCCAGGTGCCCCAAGATTTTCTCTTATTCTTTCTTGTCATTCTCATTTTTGGTCTTTTCTTCCCATTCAATGAGTCCCCTTTAATGATTCTTGCAGGGTTGTTTTAGTGATCACAAATCCCTTTAGTTTTTGTTTGTCTGGTAAACTCTTTATCTCCACTCTTATACTGAATGATAGTCATGCTGGATAGAGTCTTCCTGGCTGCAGATTTTTCTCTTTCAGCATTTGGAATGTATCATGGCACTACCTTGTGGCTAACCAAGATTCTGTTGATAAATCTGCCCAATGAGTCCTCTCTAGAAATTTAAGGACTTCTTTTGTCCTGCTGCCTTATTTTTTTTTCTTTATCACTACATTTAGAAAAATTATAATATGTTTTGGTGTTGGCCTACTTTTGTTGAGTTTGATGAGAGTTCTCTGTGACACCTAGATCTGGAAGTCTGTTTTCTTGTCAACATAATGGAAAATTTCAGGTATTACCTCCTGAAATAAATTTTATGTCACATTGTCTTTCTATCCTTCCTCTTGGACCCTTTTAA
Source organism: Herpailurus yagouaroundi (assembly GCF_014898765.1). NCBI lineage: Eukaryota > Metazoa > Chordata > Mammalia > Carnivora > Felidae > Herpailurus > Herpailurus yagouaroundi. The sequence continues at coordinate 2,116,547 of NW_024412783.1, forward strand.
TATGAATGTTATTATGTTTTGTGGAGTCACTCAGTTCCCTAAGTCTATACACTTCCATAACTTTTCTTTGTCTCTTTAGTTTAGCTTCCTTATGTTCCATTATTTTCTCCTCTATATCACTAATTTATCTTGCTGCTTTTTACAGCCTACTATTCATTATAGGAAGCGTATTTACAGTCTCAGTTATTGCATTCTTTATGTATAACTGATCCTTTTTTAACTAAGGTATAGCCCAGAAGGCACTGCACTGGTCCTGGAGAGAAGACAGGCAATGAAACCAGGGGAATACAGTGTGGAAACTTAGATTTCAAGAGTGCCTTGGGCACAAAGTGGTAGATTATTTGCTCTTCTTGGAGTGTATACTTGAGAAGCAGCATTCACAGAGATACCTCTCAGTAAACAAAGGAGCCAGTTGGTCCCATATTCCCACCTTCACTCCTCAGTATAATACAGAGCCACCTGCAGGAAGCAGAGAAATTGGTACACTGGATGGCTAACTTGCTTATACCAAGCCTGACATTTTTTTAGTCTGTCTTGCCATAGCCAGGGAGGCATGCCCATTCTCCAAAAGATCAGTAGAAACCCTTTCCCACATTACATCTCCTGACCAGAGTTTTGCAGGGCCTTTGTTCGGATGGAGGTGATGACAAGTCTCATTTCCTAAGCAGCAAAGCACACCTATTTAAAACTCAACACATGTGGGGGATAGGCTTAGGAATCCCCTGGGCTTACACCAATGGGTTAACAAGGCATAAAGAAATACAAAGCCGTAGAATGCTCACACCTGAGTTTGGGTAAACCATATTGGCACCCCAAGAATAGGGATGTGCAAAGGCACCCCAGAATAGAAACGGGATGCAAAGACACCCAAAAATAGAAAGGGCGTGCAGCGCTCCCAGAATAGAGAGGGAGGGGCAAAGTCTCAAAATAGGAGTAGGTGCAAAGGCTCCCAATACAAAGGGATATGAGGTAAGCAAGATCAGGCATGCAGGGCAAAAATGCCCCACAATTTAGTACTATAGCAGAAAAGCTGCTTCCACGGGAGGAAAGGGCCAAGTTAGGTAAATTGGTGAATTAGACTATGGACCGCTGCACTGCAGGCAAAGCAGCCCAGAGTAGAGATGGTTAACAAAAGTAAAGATGCCTTGTTAACCCTGAGGTTATTCCCTCTCTGTCTCATCCCCTAGGCTAGCTAAGTTAAACATACATGGCACCTCCTGTCTGCCACTAAACATACACGGCACCTCTTGTCTGCCCATCTGCCCAGCATCAGGTTTTTGTTTTATATTGACCCAAACCACAAATACTATATGTCTCCAAAATCCCCCTCTTCCCTCATGTCCCCATGTTAATGTTAACAAATTATTTCTCTCTTTGTGCACACCCATCACGTTTATAAGCCTTCTGATCTTAATAAATATGGGACAAAGACCCTTATTTGGGGCTCTTGTCTTTTTCTGGACATTAGCCATCTCTTGATTTAATCCTGCATCCCACTGTTTTGCTGGCCAAATTAGAACTTCAGACTTAGAGTTTACGACAATCACATTCAGGTCAGGGAACAAATACTTCCCAATTCAGGTAAGCAGAACTCTACAGGCAACTGGCTTGTAGGATAGAGGTGTCAAACCCAGCAGCAGAATACACGCAGCACATACCAGAGTCAATCACTGAATTGCCAGGCCCTGGACACAACATGACATCTTTTTCAAAATGCCATTAATTTCAGTATCAGGAAACATAACTGGCTTTTCTATCACAGAGAAAAAGAATACAGAGATATAGATAAAATGAGAAAACAGAAGATTTAATCCCAAATTAAAGAATAAGATAAGGCTACAGCCAGAGATCTAAGCTAAACAGACATAAAGAACAATTCTGATGGAGAATTTAAAGCAACGGCATTAAAGGTACTCTCAGTGGGCTTGATAAAATAATGGAAAACATCAAGGAAATTCTTACCACAGAGATAAAAGTATTAAAAATAATCAGAGATGAGTATTGCAAGAAACAAGGTTAGAAACAATGTTGATGTAATAAGCAGAATGAACATAATTCAGAGGAAGCAGAGGAATGAATGATATGGAAGACAAAGTAACAGGAAGCAAAGAGCTGAGCAAATTAAAAAGGAAGTATGGAGTTCTAGAATAAACATAGGGCACTCAGTGTCTTCTTCAAATATAATAACATTCATAATGTAGACTTAACAGATAATCAGAACATTCTATTCTAAAACGGCAGAATAAACATCTTCTCAAGTGCATATTAGTGTAGATCCAGGATAGATCACATATTAGGACACAAATCAAGTCCCAAGAGATACTAAAAGTTAAAATTACATCATGCATCTTTTTTGGCCACAATACTATGAAATTTGAAGTCAAACACAAGAAAAAAAATTGAAAGTCCACAAATACATGGAGGTTAAACAACATGCTACTAAACAATGAATGGGTCAACTAGGAAATCAAAGAAAAAATTTTAAAAAAGTACATGGTAACAAAAAAACAGAAACACAATATGCATTGTAAATGGCAAGATTTCATTGTTTTTTATGCCTGAGTAATATTCCATTGTATTTATATATCACATCTTTATCCACTCATCATTTGATGAACATTTGGACTCTTCATAGTTAGGCTATTGCTGATAATGTTGCTATAAACACTGGGGTGCATGTGGATGGAGCTAGAGTGTATTATGCTAAGCAAAACAAGTCAGTCACAGAAAGACAAATACCACATGATTTCCCTTATGTGGAACATAAGAAACAAAACAGATAAATATAAGGGAAGACTAAAAAAAAGAGGTAGGCAAATAAGGGACTATGAACTATAGAGAACATTCTGAAAGTTGCTTGAGGTTAAGTGGGCAGGGTGTTGGATAAACGCATAATGGGGTTAAGGAGGGAAATTGTGATGAGCACTGGATATTTTATGTAAGTGATGAATCACTAAATTCTAATGTTATGTCATATGTAAACTAACTCACATTTAAATATAAACTTGAAACTAACTAACAAGCAAAAAAAGAAACATGGGGTAAAAAACATTGTGATGTAGCAAAAATGGTCCTAAGAGGGAAGTATATAGTAATATAGGCATACCTCAAGACTCAAATAAAAAACATAACCTTATACCTAAAGAAGTTAGTAAAAGAACAAGTGAAGTCTAAACCCAGAAAAAAGAAGTAAATAATAATTATTAGAGCAGAAATAAGTGATATAGAAATTTAAAAAATAGATCAGATAAATGAATCCAGGGGCTGGTTCTTTGAAAAAATTAATAAAATTGATTAACCTCTAGGCACACTTATCAAAATCAGACCAGAAATTATCCAAATGAATAAAAAGACAAATAAAAGAAGAGAAATAACAACCAACACCACCAAAACATGTGGAATTATAAGATAATATAATGAAAAATTATATATCAACAAATTAGACAAACTGGAAGAAATGGATAATTCTTAAAAATACATAAACTACCAAAAGTGAAACAGGAAGAAATACAAAACCTGAATAGACTGTTAAACAGTAAAGAAATTGACTCAGTGATAGATAAACTCAAAACATACAAAATCCAGAGCCACATGACTTAACAGGCAAATTCTATTAAACATTAAGGAAGAGGTAATATCTATACTTTTCAAACTATTCCAAAAAAACACAAACGGAAGAAAACTTCTAAATTCATTCTATTAGACCACAGTAATCCTGATACAAAATTTAGATGAAGACTAAAAGGAACATTGTAGGCCAATATCCCTGATAAACATGGATGAAAAATTCTCAATAAAATATTAGCAAACCAAATCTAACAGTTCATTAAAAGAATCACTCATCATGATCAAGTGGGATTTATTCATGGGTTGCAAGGAAGTTTAATATTCAAAAATCAATCAGCATGATACACCACATAAATAAAAGAAAGATTAAGAACCATATCATCATTTCAAAACGAAGAAAAACCTTTTAACAAAATACAACATCACTTCATGATAAAAACTCTCAACAAATTAGGTTTAGAGGGCACAGAACCCAACATAATAAAGATCATATACGAAAAACCCACAGATAATATCATCCCCCTGGGGAACAACTGTGACCTTTTCCTCTATAGTCAGGAACAAGTCAGAGGTGTCCTCTCTCCACTGTTATTTAACAGTACTGGAATTCATAGCCTCAGCAATCAAACAACAAAAAGAAATAAAATTTTCAAGAAAGAAAGAAAACATGCACTATTGCAATGACATTATACTTGATATAGAAAACCCTAAAGACGATCAGACAGGGGGGAAGATGGCAGCGTAGGAGGGAGCTGGGCACACTGAACGTCCTCTGGTCACTTATTCCACCTACACCTGCCTAACTAACCCAGAAAACCACCAGAAGACTAGCAGAACGGAGTATCCGGAGCCCAGCCCAGAGGAGAGGCCCACGGAAGAGGGTAGGAAGGGCGGAGAGGCAGTGCGTGCTGCCCGGACTGGCGGGACGGAGCCCGGGCGGAGAGGCGGCCCGCCGACCAAGCAGAGCCCCGAGTCTGGCTTGCAAAAGCAGAGGGGCCGGAGGGAGTGTGTTGCTACAGCAAGTGGGACTTAGCATCTGGGAGGTCGTAAGTTAACAACTCTGCTTGGAAAGCCGGAAGGCTGGAGGACAAAGGGAGGGAGAGTTGATGAGCCCCGGGAGGACAGAGCTCAGTTTGACGGGGAACAAAGGCGCTAGCCAGCGCCATCTCCCTCGCCCATCCCCCAGCCAAAATCTCAAAGGGAACCAGTTCCTGCCAGGGAACTTGCTCCCTCCACACAAATACCCAATGCTGTGCTTCTGCAGAGCCACCCCTCCTGCACTGGGTCTGACTACCTCCGGCTGCCACAGGGCGAGCTAAGCCTGCCCCTCCTGCCCCGAGCACCTTGCTTAACCACCCCAGCTAATACGCAAGATCCCCAGCACCACAAGCCTGGCAGTGTGCAAGTAGCCCAGACAGGCCACCCCACCCCACAGTGAATCCCGCCCCTAGGGGAGGGGAAGAGAAGGTACACACCAGCCTGACTGTGGCCCCAGCAGTGGGCTGGGGGAAGACATCAGGTCTGACTGAGGCTCCGCCCACCAGCTCCAGTTATACACCACACCACAGGGGAAGTGCCCTGCAGGTCCTCACCACTCCAGGGACTATCCAAAATGACCAAACGGAAGAATTCCCCTCAGAAGAATCTCCAGGAAATAACAACAGTTAATGAGCTGATCAAAAAGGATTTAAATAATATAACAGAAAGTGAATTTAGAATAATAGTCATAAAATTAATCGCTAAGCTTGAAAACAGTATAGAGGACAGCAGAGACTCTCTTGCTACAGAGATCAAGGGAATCAGGAGCAGTCAGGAGGACCTGAAAAGCGCTTTAAACGAAATGCAAAACAAAATGGAAACCACGACGGCTCGGATTGAAGAGGCAGAGGAGAGAATAGGTGAACTAGAAGATAAAGTTATGGAAAAAGGGGAAGCTGAGAAAAAGAGAGATAAAAAAATCCACGAGTATGAGGGGAAAATTAGAGAACTAAGTGATACACTAAAAAGAAATAATATACCCATAATTGCTATCCCAGAGGAGGAAGAGAGAAGGAAAGGTGCTGAAGGAGTACTTGAAGAAATCATAGCTGAGAACTTCCCTGAACTGGGGAAGGAAAAAGGCATTGAAATCCAAGAGGCACAGAGAACTCCCTTCAGACGTAACTTGAATCGATCTTCTGCACGACATATCATAGTGAAACTGGCAAAATACAAGGATAAAGAGAAAATTCTGAAAGCAGCAAGGGATAAACGTGCCCTAACATATAAAGGGAGACCTATAAGACTTGTGACTGATCTCTCTTTTGAAACTTGGCAGGCCAGAAAGGATTGGCACGAGATCGTTAATGTGCTGAACAGGGAAAATATGCAGCCGAGAATCCTTTACCCAGCAAGTCTGTCATTTAGAATAGAAGGAGAGATAAAGGTCTTCCCAAACAAACAAAAACTGAAGGAATTCATCACCACTAAACCAGCCCTACAAGAGATCCTAAGGGGGATCCTGTGACGCAAAGTACAAGAGACATCACTACAAGCATACATCACAATGACTCTAAACACAGATCTTTCTATAATAACACTGAATGTAAATGGAGTAAATGCACCAACCAAAAGCCATAGAGTATCACAATGGATAAAAAACGAGACCAATCTATTTGCTGTCTACAAGAGACTCATTTTAGATATGAGGACACCTTTAGATTGAGAGTGAGGGGATGGAGAACTATTTATCATGCTACTGGAAGCCAAAAGAGAGCTGGAGTAGCCATACTTATATCAGACAAATTAGACTTTCAATTAAAGGCTGTAACAAGAGATGAAGGAGGCCATTATATATTAATTACAGGGTCTATCCACCAGGAAGAGCAAACAATTATAAATGTCTATGCAACGAATACCGGAGCCCCCAAATACATAAAACAATTACTCATAAACATAAGCTACCTTATTGAGAAGAATGTGGTAATTGCAGGGGACTTTAACACTCCACTTACAGAAATGGATAGATCATCTAGACAAATGCTCAGTAAAGAAACAAGGGCCCTGAATGACACATTGGATCAGATGGACTTGACAGATATATTTAGAAGTCTGCATCACAAAGCAAAAGAATATACTTTCTTCTCGAGTGCACATGGAACATTCTCCAAGATAGATCATATACTGGGTCACAAAGCAGCCCTTCATAAGTTTACAAGAATTGAAATTATACCATGCATACTTTCAGACCACAATGCTATGAAGAAGCTTGAAATCAACCACAAGAAAAAGTCTGGAAACCTCCAAAAGCATGGAGATTAAAGAACACCCTACTAAAGAATGAGTGGGTCAACCAGGCAATTAGAGAAGAAATTAAAAAATATATGGAAACAAATGAAACTGAAAATACAACAATCCAAACGCTTTGGGACACAGAGAAGGCAGTCCTGAGAGGAAAATACATCGCAATCCAGGCCTATCTCAAGAAACAAGAAAAATCCCAAATACAAAATCTAACAGGACACCTAAAGGAAATAGAAGCAGAACAGCAAAGGCAGCCTAAACCCAGCAGAAGAAGAGAAATAATAAAGATCAGAGCAGAAATAAACAATATAGAATCTAAAAAATCTGTAGAGCAGATCAACGAAACCAAGAGTTGGTTTTTTGAAAAAATAAACAAAATTCACAAACCTCTAGCCAGGCTTCTCAAAAAGAAAAGGGAGATGACCCAAATAGATAAAATCATGAATGAAAATGGAATTATTACAACCAATCCCTCAGAGATACAAACAATTATCAGGGAATACTATGAAAAATTATATGCCAACAAATTGGACAACCTGGAAGAAATGGACAAATTCCTGAACACCCACACTCTTCCAAAACTCAATCAGGAGGAAAGAGAAAACTTGAACAGACCCATAACCAGCGAAGAAATTGAATCGATTGTCAAAAAGCTCCCAACAAATAAGAGTCCAGGACCAGATGGCTTCCCAGGGGAGTTCTACCGGACGTTTAAAGCAGAGATAATACCTATCCTTCTCACGCTATTCCAAGAAATAGAAAGGGAAGGAAAACTTCCAGACTCATTCTATGAAGCCAGTATTACTTTGATTCCTAAACCAGACAGAGACCCAGTAAAAAAAAGAGAACTACAGGCCAATATCCCTGATGAATATGGATGCAAAAATTCTCAAAAGATACTAGCAAATCGAATTCAACAGCATATAAAAAGAATTATTCACCATGATCAAGTGGGATTCATTCCTGGGATGCAGGGCTGGCTCAACATTCACATATCCATCAATGTGATACATCAAATTAATAAAAGAAAAGATAAGAACCATATGATCCTATCAATCGATGCAGAAAAGGCCTTTGAGAAAATTCATCAACGTTTCTTAGTAAAAACCCTCGAGAAAGTCGGGATAGAAGGAACATACTTAAAGATCATAAAAGCCATTTATGAAAAGCCCACCGCTAACATCATCCTCAATGGGGAAAAACTGAGAGCTTTTTCCCTGAGATCAGGAACACGACAGGGATGCCCACTCTCACCGCTGTTGTTTAATATAGTGCTGGAAGTTCTAGCATCTACAATCAGACAACAAAAGGAAATCAAAGGCATCAAAATTGGCAAAGATGAAGTCAAGCTTTCGCTTTTTGCAGATGACATGATATTATACATGGAAAATCCGATAGACTCCACCAAAAGTCTGCTAGAACGGATGCATGAATTCAGCAAAGTTGCAGGATACAAAATCAATGTACAGAAATCAGTTGCATTCTTATACACTAACAATGAAGCAACAGAAAGACAAATAAAGAAACTGATCCCATTCACAATTGCACCAAGAAGCATAAAATACCT
>NW_024412783.1:2129962-2176585 GCF_014898765.1 Herpailurus yagouaroundi
TTAGAGTGGGAGAGAGAGCCAAAGCATAAGAGACTGTTAAAAACTGAGAACAAACTGAGGGTTGATGGGGGGTGGGAGGGAGGGGAGGGTGGGTGATGGGTATTGAGGAGGGCACCTTTGGGGATGAGCACTGGGTGTTGTATGGAAACCAATTTGACAATAAATTTCATATATTGAAAAAAATATTAAAGAAAAAAGAGAATCCTGGGGCGCCTGGGTGGCGCAGTCGGTTAAGCGTCCGACTTCAGCCAGGTCACGATCTCGCGGTCTGTGAGTTCGAGCCCCGCGTCGGGCTCTGGGCTGATGGCTCAGAGCCTGGAGCCTGTTTCTGATTCTGTGTCTCCCTCTCTCTCTGCCCCTCCCCCGTTCATGCTCTGTCTCTCTCTGTCCCCAAAATAAATAAACGTTGAAAAAAAAAAAAATAAAAAAAAAAAAAAAAAAACAAAAAAACCCAAACCAAACCCCCCCCCCCCCCAAAAAAAAAAAAAAAAAAAAAAAAAAAAGTGGGAAAAGTGATAAAGGAGTTCAGCAAAATTGCATGACACAAAACACACCTGAGTGGCTCAGTCGGTTAAGCATTAGACTCGATTTTGGCTCATGTCAAGATCACGGTTTTATTGGTTTGAGCCTTGCATTGGACTCTGTGCTGGCAGGACAAAACCTGCTTAGAATGATCTCTCTCTCCCTCTGCCCCTCCCCCCTTGCATTGTCTCTGGCTCCCTCAAAATAAGTAAATAAACTTTTTAAAAAAGTTGCATGACACAAAATCAAAGTACAGATTACTGTTGTATTTCTAAACACCAATAATAAAACATCAGAAAGAAAAATTAAGGAATCAATGCTATTCATAATTGCACCCAAGCAATACAGTATCTAGGAATAAGCCTAGCCAAAGTTTTGAAAGACCTTTACTCTGAAAACTTATAAAACAATTATGAAATAAATTGAAGAAGCCAGTATGAAATGCAAAAGAATTCCATGCTCATGGATTGGAAGAATAAACATTGTTAAAATGTCTATACTACCCAAAGTAATCTACACATTAAATGTAATCCCCATCAAAATAAAAACAGCATTTTTCACATAGATAGGACAAAGTATCCTAAAATTTGTATAGCATCACAAAAGACTCCAAATTGCCAAAGCAAAGCTGAAAATGAAAAACAAAACAAAACAAACAAAACAAAAAAAGACGAAAACAAAAACAAAAGAAAACAAAGTTGGAGGCATCACTATTCCAGATTTCAAGCTATATTATAAAGCTGTAATCATCAAGATAATATGGTACTGGGAGAAAAACAGACACATCAATCAATGAAAGAGAATAGACAACCCAGAAATGGACACACAACCATATAATCCACTAATATTTGAAAAAAACAGGAAAAATATCCAATGGGACAAAGAGAGTTCCTTTAACCAATTGCACTGGGAAAACTGGACGGCAATAAGAAAAAGCATAAAACTGGAGTACTTTCTTACACCACACACAAAGTAAATTCAAATGGATAGACAACCCAAGTAGGAGACATAAAATTATAAAAATATTAGAAGGAACAAAATCAGTAGCCTCTTTGACATCAGCCTTAGCAATTTCTATCTAGATATGTCTCCTGAGGCAAAGGAAACAAAAGTAAAAAATTATTGGGACTTCATGAAAATAAAAACCTTCTGCACAGCAAAGAAAACAATCAACAAAATAAAACGGAACCTAGGGAATGGGAGAATATATTTGCAAATGACATATCTGATAAGGATTAGTATCCATAATTTATAAAGAACTTCTAAAATTCAACAACCAAAAAGGAAATAATCCGATGTAAACGCGGGCAGAAGACATGAACAGACATTTCTCCAAAGAAGACATTCACATTTACCACAGACATGAAAAGATGCTTAACTTCACTCATCATCAGGGAAACACATATCAAAACTATAATGAGATGTCACCTCACCCCAGTTAGAATGGCTAAAATCAACAACACAAGAAACAACAGGTGTTGGTGAGAATGTGGAGAAAGGGGAAACTTCTTTCACTGCAGTGGGAATTCAAATTGGTGTTGACACTGCAGAAAATAGTAATGAGATTTCACAAAAACTTAAAAATAGAACTACCTTACAATCCAGGAATTTCACAAGTAAGTATTAATGCAAAGAGTACAAAAATGGGATACTTGTCCCTATTGCATTAACAATAATAGACAAATTATGGAAACAACCTAAGTGTGCATTGACTCATGAATGTACAAAAAAGAGAAGGTGTGTGTGTGGTGTGTGTGTGTGTGTGTATATATATATATATATATGTATATATATATATATATATATATATATAAACTGATGGCTATCAGAAGATTAGAGGGATGGGAGGGAAGATGGAGGAGGATAGAGGGATGGGTTAAATAGGTGATGGGGATTAAGAAGTGCACTTGTGATCAGGACTAGGTTTGCTTTGAATTCCTGAATCAGTATATTGTACACCTGAAACTTACATTACACTCAATGTTAACTGAAATTTAAATCAAAACTTACAATCAAAACTTACAAATTACTGACGAGGATAAGTAAAAACTTGACTTTTTTTTTGGAGAAAAAAAGCCAAAGGGGTCAGGATGAGTCATCTGCGGGCTAGAGGACAAAGAATGCTTCAGTCTTCAAGTGTTGGCTTTACAAATGAAAGTCATGGTCTGTAGAAAGGATGTCATGGATAAAGGATGGCATGAGAAAATGATCAATGTAATTCCAGAACATATATACAGAAAAGGGTTCAGAAGAATGTTGTTACCTTGTTCTTGGTTTATCTGAACTTCCTGGTACATACTATGCACCCCATAAAATTTATAGTTTGAAAGCAAAAACTGACTTTTAAATCATGATCTGGATGTACATTATAGTTGATTTTTAAATTGTTTAAATACTATTTTTTGTATTATTGAAATATAATTGACATACAATGTTATATTAATTTCAGGTGTACAATATATTGATTAAATTTTCTTTTCAATGGTTTGTGTTTTTATATTTTCTATTATTAGCATATCAACATTTAAATCACAATTATCCTAACATGCAATATTAAGACAACATTGATTACAATGGAGTGACAAAAGAAAGAGTACAATCAGTAATCTAATGAAAAGTGACTGAGATGAAGATGTGTAAAAGATACCCCTTCAATTTTATTCTCAACCACAGTAGGGATTAGTGGTGCTTCGATACACCAATTAGTCTAAGAGTTGCAGATGCAACTCTCTTATATTTCAGATAAGAAAAAGATAAGAGAACTATATCAATACCTCACACAATAATTTTTTTTGAAAATTAAATTAAGGTAAGATATACACATATGTAAGAAAAATATTTTACAACGTGAAAAGGGCTATGACCACATATATACTGACATCTATTTCACAGATAAGATTTTATTGGTGATAGATAAATTTGAGATTACTGTTAACATTGGTTAAGATTTGAAAAAGACATGAGGAAAGAACCAGAACAGTGCAACAGAGACGCCTATTACCTTTGTTGTTGTTCATGTTAGGTCTCTTAATTGCATTCTTCTTCAAAGTCCCAGAAGGAATTTTTCAACAACAAACCTCATCAACTCCCATGATGGGCATAGTAAAACCAGGATGATGTCACTCTCCTGTTTATCCTTATACAGTTAACCATGAGCCCACTCCATTACCCATGTAGATAAGGGTTGCAGTAGCATCTGATGTTGAGTTTGATAATATAGAAAGAACTATAGGAGCAAAGGGTAATTACTGTTTTTGACTTATTCTCTTTCTGATACAAGCTATTCATTCTTGGCCATATCTTCTCAGTTCTTCCTTATCATATATTTTTATGAAGAAAAGAAAACGTGCATTTTTAAAATTCAAGTATAATTAAAACAGTGTTTTATTATTTTCAGTCATACAATATAATGATTCAACAAATCTATATGTTTATACTCTTAATCACCTTTTTGATTGATTGTTTACTATAATAATAATTTACAGCAAAATATTAGGAAATGGCTTTTTAATTTCCACTTATGTATGGACACAAGAATATGCATGCCTCCTATATTATTGAATGATGTGTTTGTTTTATTGAGGCTGAGATTTTACAGAAGAAATAAGACTCATTTTTCTTTAAGTGTGGACTATTTCTGGTAGTTAGAAAACTGAAACATTGTCTCAATTATACTTACGTTTCTTACATGAAAATGACAGTGGGTGATTATAACTAAATTGTAGACTGTGGAGGGAAGATGATATTCTAGAGACCTAAAGCAGCTTTATAGGCTCTGGATTCTATCACCTGACTTGAGATTGAGACACAAATCTTCCCTCAGGTGAATTGTGTGATGCTAGGCAGATACCTGCAATCTGAATTATTTAATTTGCAAAAGGAAAAAAAATTAAGTTTATTAAGTACTTCATTGACTTTTGGGGAAGGCAATATATAGAATGATATAGAACAATAGAATAATTTCTGGTATGCCATCACCTAAAGATTTGATATTCTACCACCACTATTAAAAAAATAGAGAGAAAGGGATATTTTGAAGATATTTTTAAGTACACACTATGCCCAGCATGTGGTTCAAACTCATGACCGCAAGATGAAGAGACACGTCTACCACTGAACCATCCTGGTGTCCCTACCACCACTATTAATAATTCCCCAATTTAAATATGAACTTTTCTGTTCACATTCAACTCAAGCAATTGGATAGAGAAAAGTAAGAATAAACAGGGTGGCCAGTTGCTTTGCAAGGTACAGACAGCATTCCATTGTCTGGTGTGCCAGGTAGGCTGTTCAGTGTAGCTTGATCATAGTGATTCCAATTTACCAAAGTGCAACAGAGATTTGCTTCATTTGACCACAAACATTAACTCAGCAGGTATGTTTTCTTTTATTGGGCTGTTTAAAATTTTTGCACATAGGTCAGCTTTCATCTGCTAGTGGGGGTGAAAAATGACAATAATATTATAGGTTTTAATGCAATGTGTACCAGATTTGTTGGGTATTTATATTAAGGCATCAAGTATATCTCCCACCAACCTCCCCTCTGGTAACCATCAGTTTGTTCTCAGTAGTAAGAGCCTGTTTCTTGGTTTGCCTCTCTCTCTTGTTTTTCCTTTGCTCATTTGTTTTCATTCTTAAATCCACATATGGGTGAAATCATATGGTATTTGTCTTTCTCTGACTGACAAGTTTGTGCCCTTTTTGACAACATGATGGGCCTAGATGGTACTATGTTAAGTGAAATAAATCTGGCTGTGAAAGACAAATACCACATGATTTCAATCCCATATGTAGAATGGAAAAATACAAATTAATAAACAACAAAAAAGGGGTGGGGGCGCCTGGGTAGCTCAGTGGGTTGAGCATCTGACTTCTGCTCAGGTCATGATCTCGCGGTTCATGAGTTCGAGCCCCACATTGGGCTCTGTGCTGACAGCTCAGAGCCTGGAGCTTGCTTCAGATCCTGTGACCCCTCTCTCTCCACCCCACCCCTGCTTGTGCTCTGTCTCTCTTTGTCTTTCAAAAATGAATAAACATAAAAAATTTTTAAAAAAGCAGAGTCAGACCTATAAATACAGAGGAGTAACTGATGGTTGCCAGAGAAGAAACTGATGTACCAATGACAAAATTGGTGAAGAAGAATGGGAGATACTGGCCTCTAGTTATGGAATAAATAAGTCACAGGAATAAAGGCAAAGCATAAGAAATATAGTCCATGACATTGTGTTTTTCTTTCATTTTTGTGGTTTTTTTTCCTCCTTAAGCTCAGTATTTTGAAATTTCCTGATCATAGTGTTGTTTATCAATGAGTATGGGAATTTGCAGAATCACTTCCCTACAAAAATACAAAAAGTGAATCACTGTCTTAAAGAATAAAACCCCTTATTTCTAGACTTTTTTTTGTTATAGAAGTTAAGATGAAATCAACTTCTCTGGTTTAAGTATCCAACTGGATCTTAAAAACTCTGAGAGATACATTCCATATAAGCAAGATTTAGAAAATAACTGAAACATAATTTGGAGAATACTCATAACAAAAGTTTGAATACCCTTTGCCTGAACAATCAGGCAGAATGTGATCTCTGATGTTCTGTGGAGTAAGCCATGCATCCACAGGAACAGTCCTCACCAATGGCCAACCCCTAAGATATGATAGAGACATCAATTTAGGAGCTAACACTTTGAGTCTGGACTATAACTGTAGGTTCAGATTATCTTCTACCTACCATTATTTTGTCCACTTTACATAAAAGAGGATAATAAGGTTAAATCTTAAGTATATTCCAGATTAAAATAGTAAAAGTGCTTAGACATTACTAGTTACAGATTAATGAGTCCATATATTGTTAAAGAGTTAAGATCTTCAATAATTATTGTGTAGATTCTCTGTAAGAGATGGTTGTTATCATTTTTTGTTTAATAATATAAGATGAATTTCTTTGGTTTGCTTAATTTTAGTATCTATTCATACACATAATAATTGGGGTTTGGTAATTTCTATAGTCCCAGACTACATATATGTATTTCTTATTTTAACTTTGGTTCAACAGATCTTTATGGGGAGTCCTACCTTAATTTTGTCTAGTATATACTCATCCAGCTTCATTTATTTAAAGTTCCTACTATTTATTTTAAATTTAAGGAGGAAATCTCTGGCATGTAGGAGATCATTTCCATTTACAAGACTAGGCTTTAGTTTTTCCATAAGCATTATCTACCTTATTGTCTATAGCAACATATTTTTTCATAGAAGCTGAGATGCATGGAGAAAATCTTAACAACACTGAGTTGTTTCTAACTCTAATTCCTTTCCCCTCATATCTTGCTACTCAAACCCTACATCTTTGTTAAATGCTAAAGACAAATAAGAGAAAATTTAAATTGGTTACACTGAAGTAGGTCACAGTCCATCTATTCAGGCAAAACTATTGTGTGTGTGTATGTGTGTGTGTGGGTGTGTGTTAGTGTGAGTGTGTGTGTGATTTAAAGTAGAATTTTAAAATAGCTCAAAATAAGAAATAACAATAGTAGTAAAATATATCTTTCCTTTCTTTAAAAAAATTTTTTTCAACGTTTTTATTTATTTTGTTGGGGACAGAGAGAGACAGAGCATGAACGGGGGAGGGGCAGAGAGAGAGGGAGACACAGAATCAGAAACAGGCTCCAGGCTCTGAGCCATCAGCCCAGAGCCCGACGCGGGGCTCGAACTCACAGACCGCGAGATCGTGACCTGGCTGAAGTCGGACGCCCAACCAACTGAGCCACCCAGGCGCCCCTATCTTTCCTTTCTTAATAGAATCACTAACAAATTATTTTCCATATTCTCTTATGAATATAAACATTTGCAGTTTTTCAATTTCTGACATGTTAAATGTTAAATTTTCAAAGTACTCACCACCAACAACAAAAAAAGGAATATTGTTTCTTCTCTCCAGGAAAAGTTGAGAAGTGGTTATGGTACAGGAATATTTCAGGAATAATCTCCAACTTTCAAAGCATTCTATACTCTTATGATTCCAAAGACTAATTACAATATTCAACTTATTAACAGTTCCTAGTTTTGGGGTGCTAAAGCAGTAGACAACAGTGGAAATTATTTTACACCTTAAATAAATATCCAGAAAATCTGATACACATTAGATTTAAAAATATAATCTGCCAAAACCACACCTAATGGCAGATGAAACTGTAAAATTAAAAACAGCCCAATAGGAGCAAAATATACCTGCTTTCTTTTTTTTTTTAATATTTTAAAATATTTATTTATTTTTGAGAGAGAGACAGACAAACAGAGCATGAGAGGGGACAGGCAGAGGGAGAAGGAGACACAGAATCTGAAGCAGGCTTCAGGCTTAGAGATGTCAGCACAGAGCCCAACGTGGGGCTCAAACTCACAAACAGTGAAATCATGACCTTAGCCGAAGTTGGAAACTTAACTTACTGAACCACTCAGGTGACCCAAAATATACCTGATTTCTGAGTCAATATTTGTGGTCAAAGTGAAATAAATCTTTATTGCAATTTGGTAAATGATAGTGACTGTGATCAAGTCACTCTGAAGAGTCCACCTGGCACACCAGACAGACAATAGAATGCCGTCTGTACCATGTAAGGTAATTGGCCTCCATGTTTATTCCTACGTTTCTGAATCCAATTTCTTTAGTTTAATATAAACAGAACAGTGCACTATTTAATTTGGGAGAATTATTAATAGTGGTAACAGAATAGCATCAAATCTTTATTTGAGGTGACAGCATCCCAGAAATTGTTCTCTTGTGTTACGATGTTTTATCTTCCCCAAGAGTCACTGAGGTACATCCTCACCTTATTTTCTCCTTTTACAAATTAAATAATTCAGATTCCTAGGGCATCTGCCTAGCACAACATAATTTATCTCAGGGAGGATTTGTGTCTCAACTCAGATATTGGGGCTCAGAGCCTATAATGCTGTCTTAGCTCTCTAAAATACTATCTTCCTTCCACAGTCTACAATTCGGAATAACCCCTCACTGTTAGTTTCATCTAAGAAAATAAATATTATTGAGACATTTGTTTCAGTTTTTAACTCCCAGAAATAATTCCCACTCAAAGAAGAGTCAGTCTTAGTTATTCTGTAAAATTTCAGCTTCAAGAAAACAAAATCATCCAATATTATAGAAGGAATGTGTAGTCTTTTGTCCCTACATAATGGAAGTAAAAGCCTGTTTCTTAACATGTTGCAGTAAATTATTGTTATATTAAATATTCAATCAAAAAAGAGCAATTAAGAGTACACTTATCCTGATGAGCACTGAGAAATGTATAAATTGTTGAATCAATATATTGTACAATGGAAACTAATATAACACTGTATATTAATTATACTTGAATTTAAAAAACACATTTGCTTTTCTACATAGAAATAGATGATGGGGAAAAGTTGAGAAAATATGTTCAAGAATTAATAGTACGCATCAGAAGGAGAACAAGTCAAAAACAATAATTACCTTTTTGCTTTTGCAGTTCTTTTTATATGATTGAACTCAGCATCAGATGATGCTGCAACCCTTATCCATATGAGTAATGGAGTGTGGCCATGGTTAACTGCATAAAGATAAACAGGAAAGCAAGTCTATCCTGGTTTTATTATGCCCATCATGGGAGTTGATGAACTTTGCTATTGCAGAAATTCCTTTTGGAGCTTTGAAGAAGAATGCAATTAAGAGACCGAAAAACAACCACAAAAGGTAATAGGTATCTATGTTGCACTGTTCTGTGTCTCTCCTCATGTCTTTTTAAAATCTTTTGTTATTAATAAACTGGAAATCTTAACCAATATAATCTAAAACTTCACCATCAGCTATAAACTCTTATCTGTGAAATAGAGGACAGTTTATAAGTAGCCTTTTTCACATTATAAAATATTTTTCTTATATTGTATATATCTACCCTCACTCCATTTCAAGAGTATTGTGTGAGATATTGATATAGTTCTCTTTCAATGATGCAGCCTCTGAAGCTCATGGACTAAATGATATGTCAACCTCTTTGGTTAAGTTTATTCTTAGGTATTTTGTTATTTTTGGTGCCATTGTAAATGAGATTGTCTTCCTAATTTCTTTCTGTTACCTGATTAATAGTTTGTAGAAATGCAACAGATTTCTGCATACTGATTTTGTGTACTGTGACCTTACTGAGTTTATTTAGCAAATCTAGTAGGTTTTTGGTGGAGTCTTTAGAGTTGTCTGTATATGGTATCATGTCATCTACAAATAGTGAAAATTTCCCTTCTTCCTTACCAATTTGGATGCCTTTTATTTCTTTTTGTTTTCAGATTGCTGTGGCTGGGATTTCCACTACTTTGCTGAATAAAAGTGATGAGAGTGACTTTGCCTTGTTCCAGATCTCAGGGGAAAAGCTCTCAGTTCTTCACCATTAAGTATTAAATTAGCTATCAATTTTGATATATGACTTTTATTTTGTTGAGGTATGTTCCCACTAAATTACTTTTAAAAAAATATGAGTGGATGTTATACTTGGTGAAATCTTTTTCTGCATCAATGGAAATGGTAATTTAAAAAAAAATCTTTCTTTTGTTGAATGATGTCACATTGATTGATTTGCAAATATAGAACGACTGTTTCTAGAGAATTTTTGCATCTGTATTCTTAAAGGATACTCAACACCGTGTCTCTTTATTTTTGTAATCTTTCATTTTGGTTGGTATCTGGGTAATGCTGGCCTCATAGAATGAATTTTGAAACTCTCTTTACTCTATTTTTTTTTTGAAGAGTTTGAGAAGAATAGGATTAACTCTTCTTACTTTTTAATATGAAATTTATTGTTAAATTGGTTTCCATACAATACCCAGTGCTCATCCCAACAGGTGCCCTCCTCAATACCCATCACCCACTTTCCCCTCCCTCCCACCCCCCATCAACCCTCAGTTTATTCTCAGTTTTTAAGAGTCTCTTATGGTTTGCCTCCCTCCCGCTCTAACTTTTTTTTTCTTCCCCTCCCCCGTGGTCTTTTGTTAAGTTTCTCAGGATCCACATAGGAGTGAAAATATACGGTATCTGTCTTTCTCTGTATGGTTTATTTCACTTAGCATAACACTCTCCAGTTCCATCCACGTTGCTACAGAAGGCCATCTTTCATTCTTTCTCATTGCCAAGTAGTATTCCATTGTGTATATAAACCATAATTTATTTATCCACACTGAGATATTACCTCACGCCAGTCAGAGGGGCTAAAATGAACAAATTAAGAGACTATAAATGCTGGAGAGGATGTGGAGAAACAGGAACCCTCTTGCACTGTTGGTGGGAATGCAAACTGGTGCAGCCAATCTGGAAAACAGTGTGGAGGTTCCTCAAAAAATTAAAAATATTTCATTCTTTCTCATTGCCACATAGTATTCCGTTGTGTATATAAACCACAATTTCTTTATCCATTCATCAGTTGATGGACATTTTGGCTCTTTCCATAATTTGGCTATTGTTGAGAGTGCTGCTATAAACATTGGGGTACAAGTGCCCCTATGCAGCAGCACTCCTGTATCCTTTGGGTAAATTCCTAGCAGTGCTATTACTGGCTCATAGGGTAGATCTATTTTTCATTTTTTGAGGAACGTCCACACTGTTCCAGAGCGGCTGCAGCAGTTTGCATTCCCACCAACAGTGCAGGAGGGTTCCCATTTCTCCACATCTTCTCCTGCATCTAGTCTCCTGATTTGTTCATTTTAGCCACTCTGACTGGCGTGAGGTGATATCTCAGTGTGGCAATGAGAAAGAATGAAATATGGCCTTTGTAGCAATGTGGATGGAACTGGAGAGTGTTATGCTAAGTGAAATAAGTCATACAGAGAAAGACAGATACCGTATGTTTTCACTCTTATGTGGATCCTGAGAAACTTAACAGAAGACCATGGGGGAGGGGAAGGAAAAAAAAAGAGGTTAGAGAGGGGGATAGCTAAAGCATAAGAGACTCTTAAAAACTGAGAACAAACTCAGGGTAGATGGGGGGTGGGAAGGGGGTAGGGGGGTGATGGGTATTGATGAGGGCACCTTTTGGGATGAGCACTGGGTGTTGTATGGAAACCAATTTGACAATAAATTTCATATTCAAAAAAATTTGAAAATAGACCTACCCTATGACCCAGTAATAGCAGTGCTAGGAATTTACCCAAGGGATATAGGAGTGCTGATGCATAGAGGCACTTGTACCCCAATGTTTATAGCAGTACTTTCAACAATAGCCAAATTATGGAAAGAGCCTAAATGTCCATCAACTGATGAATGGATATTAATTCTTCTTAAACGTTTGGTAGAATTCACCTTTGATGTCATCTGGTCCTGGTCTTCTGTTTTTTGGTAATATTTTCTTTACTGATTCAATTCATTGCTGGAAATGAGGGTGTTCAAATTTTCTATTTCTTCCTTATTTAATTTTGGAAGATTGTGTGTTTCTAGGAATTTGTCTATTTCTGCTGGATTTTCCACTTTGTTGGCATATAATTTTTCTAACTACCCTTTTATAATTCTTTGCATTTGTGTGCTATACATTGTCATTTCTCTTCTTTCATTTCTGATTTGTTTTTGAGTCTTGTCTCTCTTGTTTCTAATGAGTTTGGCTAAGAGTTTATCAGTTCTGCAGGTCATTCAGAGAATGAGCTTTGCATTTAATTGATATGTTCTATTGTTTTTTTTTCTTTGTTTTTGTTTTTATTTTCTGATGTGTTCATTTCAGCTGTAATCTTTATTATTTGCTTCCTTTTACTGGTTTTGGATTTTGTTTGCTTTTCTTTTTCTAGCTTCTTTTTTTCATAACATTAGGTAGTTTCTTTATTTTATTTTTTTTTTGCTTTTTGAAATCTTTTTTTGCCTATCACTTCTTACTTAGAAATGTTCTGTTATATACCAAATATTTTGGACTGTTGTGTTTTTATTTTCATTATCTTCAAGTATTTTTTAATTTCATCTTTGATTTCATTGTTTAGTAACATATTGTTTAACCTTCATAGTTTTGTGTTCTTTCAGATTTTTCTTGTTCAGATTTTTTTGTGCTCTTCCAGATTTCCAATTTCATAATGATGTTGTCAGAAGAGATGCATGGTATGACCTCAGTATTCTTGTGATTGTTAATCTTGTTCTGTGGCTTAATAAATGTTTTATTTTGGAGAATGTTTTATGTGCACTTGAAAATAATGTGTAATCTGCTATTTGAAGATGAAAAATTCTGAATGTATCTGTTAGTTTCATCTGTTCCAAAATGTCATTCAAAGCCACTGTTTTCTTGTGAATTTTCTGTTTGATCTATTCATTGATATAAGTAAAATGTTAAATTCTCCTATTATTTTTTTTAATTTTTAATTTAAATTCCAGTTAGTTAATATAAAGTATAAAATTAGGTTCTGGTATAAAATATAGTGATTTAAAACTTCCAAACAACACCCAGTGCTCATCATAAGTGTATATTTAGTCCCCATTACCTATTTAACCCATCCCACACACACATCACTTCTTGTAACAATCAGTTTCATCTCTATAGTTAAGGTTCTGTGTTATGGTTTGCCTCTCTGTTTTCCCCTTGCTCATTTCTTTTGTTTCTTTAATTCCACATTACTGAAATTATGTGGTATTTGTCTTTCTTTGATCTATTTCACTTACCATAAATCCTTCTGGCTTCATACATTTCATGGCAAATGGCAAGATTTCATTCATTTTATTCCTGAGTAATATTCCACTGAATATGTACACTACTTCTGGTTTAACTATGCAGTTGATGGACACTTGAACTATTTCCATAATTTGACTATTATAGGTAATGCTGTTATAAGCATAATGGTGCATGTACCCATTGGATTAGAACTTTTGAATTATTTGAGTAAATACCTAGTAGTTCAATTGCTGGGTCATGGGGTAGTTTTATTCCTAATCTTTTGACGAACCTCCATACTGTTTTCCAGAGTGGCTGCAGCATTTTGCATTCCCACCAGCAATGCAAAACAGATCCTCTTTCTTCGCATCCAAGCCAACATCTGTTGTTGCCTGAGTTGTTAATGTTAGCCATTCTCACAGGAGTAAGGTGATATCTCATTGTGGTCTTGATTTGTATTCCCCTGATGATGAGTGATATCGAGCATTTTTTCATGCGTTGGTAGGCCACCTGGATGTCTTCTTTGGAGAAGTGTCTATTCATGTCTTTTGCCCATTTCTTCACTGGATTAGTTGTTTTTTGGGTGTTGAGTTTGATATGTTCTTTATAGATTTTGGTTACTAACCTTTATCTGATATGTCATTTGCAAATATCTTCTCCCCCTCCATCATTTGCCTTTTAGTTTTGCTGATGGCATTCTTCACTGTGCAGAGGCTTTTTATTTTGATGAGGTCTCAATAGTTCATTTTGCTTTTGTTTCCCTTGCCTCCAGAGACATGTTGAGTGAGAGGTTGCTGCGGCCAAGATCAAAGAGGTTTTTGCTTGCCTTCTCCTCAATGATTTTGATGGCTTCCTGTCTTACATTTAGTCTTCATCCATTTTGAGTTTATTTTTGTGTTTGGCATAAGAAAGTGGTCCAGGTTCATTCATCTGCATGTCACTGTCCTGTTTTCCCAGCACCACTAGCTGAAGAGACTGTCTTTATTTCATTGGATATTCTTTCCTGCTTTGTCAAAGATTAGTTGGTCATACGTTTGTGGGTGCATTTCTGGGTTCTCTATTCTGTTCCATTGATCTGAGTGTCTGTTCTTCTGCTGGTACCATACTGTCTTGATGATTACAGCTTTGTAGTACAGCTTGATGTCTGGGATTGTGATGCCTCCTGCTTTGGTTTTCTTTTTCAAGATTTCTTTGGCTATTCGGAGTCTTTTCTGGTTCCATACAAATTTTAGGATTATTTTTTCTAGCTCTGTATGAAGAATGCTGGTGTTATTTTGATAGGGATTGCATTGAATATGTAGATTGCTTTGGTAGTGTCGACATTTTAACAATATTTGTTCTTCCTACCAAGGAGCATGGGATCTTTTTCCATTTGTTTGTGTCTTCAATTTCTTTCATAAGCTTTCTATAGTTTTCAGTGTATAGATTTTTCACCTCTTTGGTTAGATTTATTCCTAGGTATTTTATGTTTTTTTGTGCAACTGTAAATGAGATCGATTCCTTGATTTCTCTTTCTGTCACTTTATTTTTGGTGTATAGGAATGCAACCGATTTCTGTGCGTTGATTTTATATCCTGCAACTTTGCTGAATTCATGAATCAATTCTAGAAGGTTTTTGGTGGAATATTTTGGGTTTTCCATGTAGAGTATCATGTCATGTGCGAAGAGTGAAAGTTTGACCACCTCCTGGCCGATTTGGATTCCATTTATTTCTTTGTGTTGTCTGATTGCAGAGGCTACGACTTCCAACACACTGTTGAATAACAGTGGCGATAGTGGACATCCCTGTCTTCTTCCTGACCTTAGGGGGAAAGCTCTCAGTTTTTGCCCATTGAGGATGATATTAGCATTGGGTCATTCATATACGGCTTTTATGATCTCGAGGTATGCTCCTTCTATCCCTACTTTCTTGAGGGTTTTTATCTTATTATTTTTTTATTTTTTTAACGTTTATTTATTTTTGAGACAGAGAGAGGCAGAGCATGAATGGGGGAGGGTCAGAGAGAGGGAGACACAGAATCTGAAACAGGCTCCAGGCTCTGAGCTGTCAGCACAGAGCCTGACGCGGGGCTCGAACTCAGAGACCGCAAGATTGTGACCTGAGCTGAAGTCGGACGCTTAACCGACTGAGCCACCCAGGCGCCCCTTGAGGGTTTTTATCAAGAAAGGATGCTGTATTTTGTCAAATGCTTTCTCTGCATCTATTGAGAGGATCATATGGTTCTTGTCCTTTTTTATATTGATGTGATGAAACACGTTAATTGTTTTGTGGATATTGAACCAGCCCTGCATCCCAGGTATAAATCCCACTTGGTTGTGGTGAATAATTTTTTTAATGTATTGTTGGATCCTGTTGGCTAATATCTTGTTGAGGATTTCTGCATCCATGTTCATCAGGGAAATTGGTCTATAGTTCTCCTTTTGAGTGGGGTCTCTTTCTGGTTTGGGGATCAATGTAATGGTGGCTTCATGGAGTTTGGAAGTTTTCCTTCCTTTTCTATTTTGTAGAACAGATTCAAGAAAATAGGTGTTAACTCTCCCTTAAATGTTTAGTAGAATTCCCCTATAAATTCATCTGGTCTTGGACTCTTGTTTTTTGGCAGATTTTTGATTACTAATTCGATTTCCTTACTGGTTATGGGTCTGTTCAAATTTTCTATTTCTTCCTGTTTCAGTTTTAGTAGTGTGTATTTTTCTAGGAATTTGTCCATTTCTTCCAGATTGCCCATTTTATTGGCATATAATTGCTCATAATACTCTCTTAGTATTGTTTTTATTTCTGTTGTGTTGGTTGTGATCACTTCCTCTTTCATTCTTGATTTTATTTATTTGGGTCCTTTCCTTTTTCTTTTTGATCAAACTGGCTAGTGGTTTGTCAATTTTGTTAATTCTTTCAAAGAATCACCTTCTGGTTTCATAGATCTGTTCTACTGTGTTTTTTTTTTAATTTTGATAGCATTCATTTCTGCTCTAATTTTTATTACTTCCTCTCTTCTGCTGGTTTTGGGTCTCATTTGCTGTACTTTTTCCAGCTCTTAAAGGCGTAAGGTTAGGTTGTGCATCTAAGATCTTTCTTCCTTCTTTAGGAAGGCCTGGATTGCTATATACTTCCCTCCTTTCACCACCTTTGCTGCATCCCTGAGGTCGTGGTGTTATCATTTTTATTGGCTTCCATGAGGTTTTTAATTTCCTCTTAAATTTATTGTTTAGCCCATTCATTGTATAGTAGAATGGTCTGTAGTCTCCAAGTATTTGTTACCTGTCCAATTTTTTTTTCTTGTGGTTGATATTGAGTTCATAGCGTTGTGCTCCTAAAATATGCATGTTTTGTCTCAGGCTTTTTGTACTTGTTGAGGGCTGATTTGTGTCCTATTATGTGGTCTATTATAGAGAACGTTCCATGTGCACTGGAGAAGTATGTATATTACGTTCCTTTAGGATGAAATATTTCGGAGTGCTGAAAATGGCGTCCCCATCTCCCCAGTCTCTAGTATCCGAACTCTCTTCTCCCTGATCAGCAATCAAGCACCCGTCCTTTGTCTTCAGCTTCTGTCCACTCCCTGCTTTTACACAGTCCAGGCAGCACCTCCATCCTCAGTTTTGTCTCAGATGTGGCTGTTTTTCCCTACCTCTTACTTCTGAGGGACTGAAGCTTTGACCTGTTCGGCCCCTCTGCAGGAGAGTTTCACCAAGCAATGGCTGGGTGCTGGCTACACCCAGGAATGTTTTCTGGACTGTGCTGCTGCCAATGCCCAGAGACTGCATTCAGGTGCCAGCCCGCCCTAGAAAAACTTTGCAAGATAGTGTAGCAGCAGCATTTCAAGGATTATGGAAAATAACAGCACACATCTGCCACCAGGCTTCACCCTTAATGACCTTGTTCCAGCACCAGCAAATGTGGTTGTTCTCCTGGGTCCACTAGGCCTTGCCTTTGTGGTACCCACACAGCCTCTACCAGGTGTCCTCCTAGCAGGGGAACCAGCTCTCCCCATGTGGCCCTAAGACCTCTGGACTCTGCTCTTCTCCCGGGGATTCACCCTTCCCACTAGAGCACCACCAGGTATTGAGCTGTGGAGTTTTAGACTCTGTACTCCTCCTGTTTATAGAGTCTTAATGGAATTTAAACCCTCTCCTTTCTCCCTTTTTAGTTCAATCCCTGGAGCTGTTTCTACTTTTCCACTTTCTCTCCAGCTGCTTTTGGGAGGGGAGTGCTTTTACCATACTCTCTCCCCATCTCCATCCTCTCCCTGCATGCAAAATCAGCTCCCTGCCCTCCACAGCTTCTCACTCCCCCAGTTCACCTCTCTGTGCTGTGTACTTGCTGAGTTCTGTGGTTCAGGTTGTGCAGATTTTTGTGTTAATCTTCAGATCAGCTTTTTAGGTGTGCAGGATGGTTTAGTGTTGGTCTGGCTGTATTTCATGGATGTGTGACACATAAAAATCTTCCATGCTGTTCTGCCATCTTGGCTCCTCCCAACACCAGCATTCTTCACAGATCTAACGAACAATCCTAAATTTTGTATGGAACCATAAAAGACCCCACATAGTCAAATAATGTTGAAAAAGAAAACCAAAGTTAGAGGCAACTTAATTCTGGACTTCACACTGTATTACAAATATACAATCATCAAGACAGTATGGTACTGGCACAAATACAGACACATAGATCAATGCAACAGAATGTAGAACCCAGAAATGGACCCACAGATGTATGACCTGCTAATCTGGGATAAAAAGGGAAAGAATATCCAACGGAAGAAAGAAAGTTTCTTCAACAAATGGTGCTGGGGAAACTGGACAGTGACATGCAGAAGAATGAAACTAGACCATTTCTTACACCATACACAAAAATAAATTCAAATGGATGGAAGATCTAAATGTGAGACAGGAAACCATCAAAATCCTACAGGAGAACTCAGGCAGCAACCTCTTTTACCTCTGCTGCAGCAACTTCTTACTAGACACATCTCTGGAAGCAATGGAATTAAAAGCAAAATGAACTATTGGGACCTCATCAAGATAAAAAGCTTCCGCACAGCAAGGGAAACAATCAACAAAACTAAAGGCAACTTACAGAATGGGAGAAGATATTTGCATAGGACATATTGGATAAAGGGTTAATATCCCAAATCTATAAATAATTGATAAAACTCAACACCCAAAAAAAGAACCCAAATAATCCAGTGAAGAAATGGGCAAAAAAACATAGACACTTTTCTAAAGAAGACATCCAGATGGCTAACAGACACATGAAAAAACATTCAATGTGACTCATCATCAGGGAAATAAAAATCAAAACCACACTGTTTATTTATTTATTTATTTATTAATTTTGGAGAGAAGCAAATCATGAAACAGACTCTTAACTATACAGAACAAGCTAAGAGTTTCTGGAGGCAAGGTTTGCAGTGTTAAATGGGTGATAGGTATTGACAGCAGTTGTGAACATGTGTGTGTGTGTGTATATATATATATGTATATATATATGTATATATAATATATATTATAAATATATTTGTATATTAAATTATATGTTATATATATTTATTATGATTATATATTATATTTATGTTTTTAACTTACTTTGAGAGAGAGAGAGCAAGTGGGTGAAAGACAGAGAGAGAGGGAGAGAGAGAATCCCAAGCAGGCTCCGCAGTATCAGCTCAAAGCATGATGCAGAACGTGAGCACACAGTCCATGAGATTATGAACTGAGCTGAAATGAAGTCAGACACCTAGCCTACTGAGCTACCAGACACCCCTATATTGTATTTACAAATATATATTTTTGGTTCAAATTTGTGTGTGTGTATGTGTGTGTGTATATACATACATATATATATATATAGACAGACAGAGAGAGAGAGAGACAGAGAGAGAGAGACCATCTGAATAGATTTAGGAAAAGCACTTGACTAGGGGCATATGTATATAATTTAAGTTTTATTTAAAATCAATGAGTTGAATACCTTTACAAAAAATACAAAAATACACAAAAGAACAGCAAATGAAATGTTAAATATGTGATATATGTCAGTGATGAATCACTGAATTCTACTGCTGAAACTAATAATATTAGATTATTACAGGTTTGAAGTGAAATCACATTGTAGTTTTGATTTGCATTTCCCTGTTGATGAGTACTGTGAGCATCTTTACATGGGCCTGTTGGTCACCTAGATGTCTTCCTTGGAGAAATATCTGTTCATTTTTCTGCCTATTTTTAATTGGATTGTTTTGGGGGGTTTTGATTTGTAACAGTTCTTTACATATTTTGGATTCCAACCTTTTTATCAGGTATGTCATTTGCACATGCCTTCTTCCATTCAGTACGTTGCTTTTTTTGTTGTTCATTTTTACTTTGCTGTTCTGAAGTTTGTTGTTTTGTTTTGTTTTTTAATTTTTCATAGTCCATAGTTTATTTTTGTTCTTATTTCTCTTGTCTCAGGGGACATATCTAGAAATATGTCTGTGAGAAATTACTGTCTGTGTTCTCTTCAAAGATTTTTATGGTTTCAGGTCTCACACTTAGGTCATTAATCCATTTTGAGTTTACTTTTGTATATGGTGTAAGAAGTAGTCCATTTACATTGTTTCATATGTAGCTGACCAATTTTCCCCATACCAGTTGTTGAACAGATTGTCCTTTTACCATTGAAAATTATTTCCTGGTTTGTTGCAGATTATTTTAAAATAAAGTTGTGGCTACATTTCCGGGTTTCCTATCCTGTTCCATTGATCTATGAGACCATTTTTGTGTCAGTACCTCACTGTTTTGATTACTACAACTATAATATAAATTGAATTCAAGAATTGTGATACCTCCAGTTTTGCTCTTCTTCTTCAATTTTCCTTTGGCTATTCAGGGTCTATTGTGGTTCCAAATAAATTTTAGAATTCTCTGTTCTAGTTCTGTGAAAAATTCTGTTGGTATTTTGATAGGGATTAAATAAAATGTGTAGATTGTTTTGGGTAGTATATACATTTTAATGATATTTGTTCTCCCAATCCATGAGCATTTCCTTGTGTCATCTTTTATTTCTTTCACTAATGTCTTGTAGCTTTTGAGTACAGATTTTTCACCTCTTTGTTTAAGTTTATTCATAGGTATCTTATAATTATAAATGAAATTCTTTTTAAATTTCTCTTTCTGCAGCTTCATTATTAGAGTATAGAATGCAACAGATTTCTGAACATTGATCTTGTATCCTGCAACATTACTTAATTCATTTATCAGTTCTAGTAGTTTTTGATACAGTCTTTAGGGTGACACACACACACACACACACACACACACACACACATATGGCACCATGTAACATGCAAATGAATGAGTTTTATTTCCTTTTCTTTATTTTTTGAAAGTTTTACTTGATTTTTACCAATTGGGATGCCACTCTTTTTTTTATTGATGTGACTAGCACTTCCAGTACAATGTTGAATAAAAGTGCTGAGAGCGGATATCCTTGTCATGAGAACTTTAGGGTTAAAGCTCTCAGTTTTTCCTCATGAGTATGATGCTCACTGTGGGTTTTTCATATAGGACTTTTATTATGTTGATGAATGATCTTTCTGAACCTATTTTGTGAGGGCTTTTACCATGAATGGGTGTTGTACTTTGTCAAGTGCTTTTTCCTTTTTTTCTTAAACTTTTTAATATTTATTTATTTTTGAGAGAGAGACAGTACAAGTGGGGGAGGGACAGAGAGAGAGGGAGACACAGAATCCAAAGAAGTCTCCAGGCTCTGAGCACAGAGCCCGACACGGGGCTCAAACCCATGAGCTGTGAGATCATGACCTGAGCCAGAGTCTAATGAGCAACTGAGCCACCCAGGTGCCCCGAGTCAAGTGCTTTTTCTAAATCTATTGAGATGGTCTTATGATTTTCATCCTTCCTCTTATTGACGTGATGTATCATGTTTATGGATTTGTGAATATTGAACCATACTTGTAACTCAGGAATAAATCCCACTTGTTTGTGGTGAATGACTTTGTTTCCTTAAGTTTATTTATGTATTTTGAAAGAGAGAGAGAGTGAGTTGGGGAAAGGAAGAGGGAAAGAAGGAAAGAGAAAATCCTAAGCAGTCTCCATGCTGCCAGCATAGCGTGTCCTGTGAATTATTTTTTTAATGTATTGTTGAATTTGGCTTGCTAATATTATGTTGATGTTTTATGGACCTATGTTCATCAGGTCTATTAACCTGTATTTCTCCTTTTTTGTGGTATATTTATCTGGCTTTGGTGTCAGAGTGATATCTCATACAATGAATTTTTAAGATTTCTTTCTAATATTTTGTAGAATAGTTTAAGTAGAACAGCTACTAATTCGTCCTTAAATGTTTGGTGAAAATTCCCTGTGAAGATATCTGGTCGTAGGTTTTGTTTGTTGAGAATGTTTTGATTACTGATTCAATTTCAGTGCTGGTAATTCGTTTGTTCAAATTTTCTATTTATTTATACTTTAGTTGTGATAGGTTACATCCTTCTAAGAGTTTATGCATTTATTCTAATTTTTTGGCTTAGACATTTTCATAACCTCTTATCATACATTTCATTGTATTTTTGTGGTGTTGGTTATGCTTTCCCTGGTGATTTTTTTTCTTTAATTTCAGTCTTCTCTCTATACATACATCCTTTTGATGAGTCTGGTTAGAGATTTATCAATTTTGTTCATCTTTTCAATGAACAAGATCCGGGTTTCCTTGATATGTTTTATTTTTTGTTTTATGGTTTTTGTTTTCGTTTCTATGTTATTTTCTTTTTCTGCTCTAAGCTTTAGTATTTCTGCCTTCTACTGATTTTGGACTTTGTTTATTGTTCTTTTTATACCTCCTTTAGGTGTGAGTTTTGATTGCTTACTTGAGTTTTTTATTG
The DNA here is from genome assembly GCF_014898765.1 of Herpailurus yagouaroundi. Taxonomy (NCBI): domain Eukaryota; kingdom Metazoa; phylum Chordata; class Mammalia; order Carnivora; family Felidae; genus Herpailurus; species Herpailurus yagouaroundi. The sequence goes on from NW_024412783.1 coordinate 2,151,994, forward strand.
CTTCTTGATATAGGCCTGACTTGCTATAAACTTCCTTCTTAGAATGGCTTTTGCTGCATCCCAAAGCTTTTGGACCATAATGTTTTCATTTGTGTTTGTTGCTATGTACTTTTCGATTATTACAATTATTATTATTATTATTTCTTGGCTTATCCATTCATTTTTTAGTAATACATGTTATTTAACCTCCATGTTTTTGTGTTCTTTACAGATTTATCTGGTGGTTGATTTATGATTTCATACTGTTGTGTTCATAAAAATGCATGAAATTGCTTCAATGTTTTTGAATTTGTTGAGACTTGTTTAGTGGCCTAATGTGCGATCTATTTTGGATAGTGTTTTATGTGCACTTGAAAGGAATGTGTATTCCAGTATTTTAGCATGGAATGTTATGAATATTTGTGTTCAATCCATTTGGTCCAGTGTGTCATTCAATCTATTGTTTCCTTCTTTTATTATCTGTTTGGATGATCTCTCCATCAATGTAAGTAGAGTGTTAAAGTCCTCAACTATTATTGTGTTACTATCAATTATTTCTTTTATGTTTGCTTTTAACTGTTTTATGTATTTGGATGTTCCCATGTGGGTGTATATATATTTACAGTTGTTATATCATCTTGTCAAATTGTCCCTCCTATAATTTTATGGTGTCCTTTGTCTTGCTGAGAACTCTGTTTTAAAGTGCATTGTTTTGTCTGATAGAGATATTATTACTTCAACTTCCTTTTGACATCCATTTATATGATAAATATTTTCTATCCCCTCACTCTCAACCTGTAGTTGTCTTTAGGTCTTAAATGAATCTCTTGTAGGTAGTGTATAGATGAGTATTCTATTTTTATCCACTTTATTACCTATTTCTTTTGACTATTTTGTTCATTTGCATTTAAAGCAATTATTGATAGATATGTATCCACTGCAATGTTTTATTTGTTTTGTAAGGTTTTATTTATTTTGTTTTTCTCTGAACCTTTCTTCTTTTTCTCTCTTTCATGGTTTGCCTATTTTCTTCCATGATATACTTGGATTACACGCTCTTTATGTTTTCCATATCTATTACTATTTTTTGGTTTATAATTACCATTCTGTTTATATACGACATCTTCTGCATAGAGTAGTCTATATGAAGCTGATGGTCCCTTATTTTTGAGCTCATTCTTTACTCTTCTCCCTTCCATGTTTCAGATATTTCGTGTCATCTTTTATATCTTTTTATTTTGTCTTTCCTATTTTTCTTATTCTTAGTTATTTTTTTCCACTCACAGATTCCTCATTAATATTTCTTATAGGGTTAGTTTAATGGTCATGAATTGTTTTAAATTGTTTGTCAGATAAATTCTTTATCTTTGCTTCTATTGTTACATATAGCCTTGCTGTGTATATTATTTTTGGATGGAGATTTTTCCCTTTTATAACTTTGAATACACCATGCCACTCCCTTCTGACCTGAAAAGTTTCTGCTGAAAAATCAACTGATAGCCTTATAAGGTTTCCTTTGTATGTAATTTTCTTATTTTCTCTTTCAACCTTTAACATTTTTTATTACTTTTTTTTGCCATTTTAATTGCTGTGTGTCTTGGTGTGGACCTCATTGGATTGAATTTGTTAGAGGATCTCTGTACCTCCTATATCTGGATATCTATTTCCTTCCCCACATTCAGGACGTTTTCAGCCATTATTTCTTCAAATACATTTTCTGTCTTCCCCCTTTTGCCCCCCACCCCCAACACACACACATTTTGTCTCTCTCTTCCTTCTTGAATCCTTATAATGAAAATATTATTACGCTTGATCAAGTCACTGATTTCTCTGAGGTTAATCTCATTATGCAGTATTTGTTTTTCTCTCACCTATTCAGTTTGTTTTCCATTACTCTATTCTTCAGGCCCTTGATATATTCCTCTGCTTCCTATATCCTACTATTTATTCAATCTGTTGTACTTTTAATATCATTTATTGAGCTCTTTATCTCAGATTTTTATTTTTTTAACTCTTTGTCAAGGTTCTCACTGCTATTTCCATCATTTTCTGAAGTCATATGAAAATGTTTTATAATTGTTACTTTAAATTCTGTATCAGTTATATTACTTATTTATTTTTTTCATTTCATATCTCCTACTGTGATTTTGTTCTGTTCTTTTATTTGGGACATATTTCTCTGTCCCTTCCTTTTGTCTACCTCTGTGTGTGTATTTCTGTGTACTAAGAAAATTAGCTGCATTCTCTGCTTTTGAAAGTAATTTTTATGAAGAGGAGGTCCTGTAGTGTTCTGTAGTGCATTGTCCTGTGTTCATTAGAATCTGACACTTCAGGGGAGACTCCTATGTGTGTTTCTTATTTTTCGCTATTGTATCTTTTATTCAGTGCAGACATCTGCAACAGAGTCTTTGCCTGCTGTGGTCTGTGCTTGCTCTCTGTGATCTTAATGAGATCCAGGCAGAGCAATTCTGAAGGAGTATGACTGCATAAGATGCTGTTAGAAAAATTTGCACTGTGATGTTAATCCTAAACTGGATCCCCCACAGTTGGGTGGCCAAAGGGGGGCACCGAACAAAAGGGTAGTGGTGGTGGTAGGGGGTGTGAAACACTGTGGGCAGAGGCTGAACAGGGTATATGCACAGCATTACCAAACTTTGCCTTGAGCCGCTAGTCCTGGGCTGGCTCTCCTGAAATATGGTGGTGGCCTGGGGCTCTGTGTGCATCACAATCAAGGGCTAGGGGCTGTTGGCTTCTGTGCACTAGCCAGCTAGACAGGGCACACATGCACCATTAGTAATATTTGCAGAGCCACTAGTCCTAGGTTGATTCCCAGTAGTATGGTGGCCAGGGGCACATGCTGTCTGTGCATATAGTTATTGAGCAGAGCATCTGTGTGTCTGGTGGCTTGGCATGGTGACTTGTGTCTGTGTGTGCAGCAGCTGGGCAAAGAGAATGGCTGGTGGGACAGATGGCAGTTGAGTGATGTACACACAGCATTAGCAAAATTGGCACCAACCCAGAAGTCCTAAGCAGGATCCCCAGAAACACAATGGTCATGGGGTTGCAATCCACAGAGGCAGAAGCTTGGTTGGACATGTGCCACAATAACAAAATTTTTGCTGAGTCCTGGGCAGAGGTCAGTAGTCTTGTTGTGGGTGGTCTTTAGGAGAACTACTGGGTGGGACACACTGCAAGAGCTATGTAGCAAGTGTCAGTGCAATCTTGCCTCTGAAAGTGGTTCTGTGTTTATGCTGGGGGACAAGGGAAGAAAATGGAACAGATCCTTTGTTCTCAGAGAATTACCCCAACATGCCCCAAATTCAGTATAAATATCTTCCCCTCCCATTGTACAAAGTGTGGCTTCTGTGTTGCATCTACTCATACTCTTTAAGGGTAGGGACGCTGTTATCACTTGCCCTGCCAGCTTTCCCATTGCTGAGTTGGTTGTTAAAGCTCCAGGCTGCAAGATCCACCAGTTATACAAACTCATGGAGCTCAGCCCTTCTGGTTTTCAAGGCCAGGCATTATGAGAATTCATTTTCCGTATGTGGGCTCCCTGGTACTTTCCCTTTTCGTCTATCCCTTCTGGGGGCCACTTCCAAGCAAGCACCTTTTCTGTCCTTCCTAACTTTTCCATATAACTTCTTCCCTATATTTAGTTGTGGTCTGTTCTGCCAGTCTTTATATCACTCTCCAGTTTGTTGATTTGGATGTGAGTGATATCTAGTTGTAAACATGAGACAGGGTGAGTTTAGGGTACTCCTCTGCCATCTTGCTGGCACCCCCCCCCAAAATGCTAAAATTATTTAATTAAAATTTATTAACAGCCATTATAAAATTTTCACTAAAAATTATAAACACCCTTGAAACAAATGTATTAGCACAATTTAGCAAGTAAATAGAAATTATTAGCATAAGCAAGAAAATATATGAAAAAAAAAACTCAACATGTAAAACTTATAGCCAAAAAATACACTAACCACATAAAATCTCATGGATGGACTGAACAGCAAAGTAGAAGGTAAACAAAAAGTGTACTTTAAAAAATTGCAATGGAAATTTCCCAATTAAAAAATAAAGAAAATGAACTAAAAGTAAATGAATATATCCTCATAAACTATGGGATATATATTTATTTTATCAAAGTGTGGTGAGGAGAAGTACAGAGAGATGAAAAAGTAACAAAATTAATAGTGACTAAAAATTTCCCAACTTGGCAAATGACATAAGACTACAAATTCAAGCAGATTGATTAAATCTGAAACAGATTAAACTAAAATAGCTTCCAACCAACAAATATCACATACAAAATTGTGAAAACTTAAGACAAAAATTCATTTTTTAAGATTAATAATAACTTGGTCGCACTTATTGCTAAATAATGAACTCTAAATCTGTAGATACCAAATAAGATTATAAATTTGATTAATTCATGTGATCAATCTGAAAGTATTGAATGATGAATGTACACTGTGTTATAAATACTGACTTGGTCTGTTGTCAGCATTCTTTTTTTATGTTTTTATTAAAATTCCAGTTAGTTAGCATACAGTACAATATTAGTTTCAGGTATATAATATAGTGACTCATTTCCATACCATATCTGGTGCTTATCACAATTAAGACAAAAATTCATTGAAAATAGCAAGAAAGGAACAAAAATTTATCTTTTGGGTAAGACCATCTCAAATGCCTGAGCTCCTTATCATAAATAACCTAGCTAGACAAAGAGAAAGGAAGCAAGGTATATCACTCCAAAAACAAAAATCACAAAATAAAACAGTGAGAGAAATAAAGGAAAAATGGAACTAAAAAAACAGTCAAAAAATTGACAAAAAGATAATAATAATTACTTAAATATCATTAATTACTTTAAATGTAATTTAAAGACCCAGAGTAGTTGAATGGAAAAACAAAACAAAACAAAACACATACACAAATTCTGCATACAAGAGATTCAATGTAGCATTAAAGGTACACAGGAGTAGAAAGTTAAAGGACAGAATAAGATATTATAGGAAAATAGTAGTCAAATTAGAACAGAGGCGATTAAATTTAAATCAGATAAAATATTACAGCCCAAATCTATCATTTTGATAGACTGTCACTATATAATCACTTGACAATCATTTGACAGATTGTCACTATACAATAATAAATTTGTTAATTCATCAAAAAGATTTAACAATAGTAAGTAATCTATACACTGAACATTGGTGTGCCTGAATACATGAAAAAATACTAACAGATTTGAAGTGAGAAACATATAGCAATAAAATAATTGTAAGTGACATCAATAGCCTACTTTCAATAATAAATACATTATCTAGACAAAAATATAATGATGAAACAACAGTCCAAATAGCATTATAGATCAAATGGAACTAAACAGACATATGCAAAACACTTCATCTAATAGCAACAGAATACATTTTCTTCTGAAGTGCACATAAAACATTGTCCAGGATAGATTATATGTTAAACCACATAACAAGATTTAATTTTAAGACTTTCAAAATCATATCATGTATATTTTCTGAGCACAGTAGTATGAAACTAGAAAATAGTAACAGGAGTAAAATGGAAAATTTCACAAATATGTGTAAATAAAACCACAGTTTACTGAATAAATAAAAAAATCAAAAGGGAAATCAAAATGAATCTTAAGAGTGATGGCAGCATCATGGTATCCTAAGTCATAATACTTTTCTATCTACTTTTTTTTTTAAACAACTAATTAAACATCCATATGTAAACAAGCGTACCTCAGCACCCTATTCCAAGGGATCATAAAGAACTCCTGCCCACCATTGCATCCAAAAATAAGATCTTAGTAAGGCTGTGGACAAGATCTTAGTAACTACACACACACACACACACACACACACACACACACACACCTGTCACCATGGTACTGTTTCCTTCTCTTAAGGCCCGTAGTACTTCACCTGTTCTTCTCTTGGCAAACCTGCCTCACAGAGGTGAGTTTGGATGGAAAAGAGAGGGAAAAAATGTGCCAGAGCTACCCACTTTCCCAGGTCAAAAAATGCACAGGACTAAGTTTTCCAGCATCAATAGTGATGACTTCTCTCACGGAGAAGTTTGAAAGTGGTAAGTGAATGCCTGGATACCTCAGTTGTGTAGGTTACAGCTAGAGAAACCTATTTTTATACATCAGAACCAGTTATTTCTAAGAAAGGAACTTCATAACTGTGGTGAGGCAGAAGAAAGAGATAAAAGCAGTTAAGAATATCAAAGGGCATTAAAGGAAAATAGTTCCTACTGTTTGCCTCAGGACTTCAGTAGTAAGTCTGCCAATAACACTTTGAAAATACCCCACTTAAGGAGAATCTCCTTAGTAAGGGAATCTGGATGGCTCAGTCGGTTAAGCATATGACTCTTGATTTGGTTTAGGTCATGATCTTATGGTTGCAGAGTCAAGACCCATTTTAAGCTTTGTTGTGACAGTGCAGAGCCTCCTTGGGATTCTCCCTTTACTTCTCCCTCTGCCCCTCCCCTGCTCATGCACATGGTTGCATGATGTATCGGACTCACTCAAATAGCCAAACACAAGAATAATTGGAATTCCAGAAGGAAAAAAGAAAGAAAAGGGGGTTGAAAATTTATTTTTAAAAAACAGCTGAAAACTTCTCTAGCATGTCTAAACACATTTATTCTAAGCCCAAGAAGCTAAAAGCTCACTTTATTATAGCAATGCCAAATCTTTCTCCAGATACATTATAGTGAAACTATATAAAATAAAAGATAAAGTATACTAAAGGCAACCAGGGAAAAACAATAGTTTAAGTTACAAGGGAAATCCATTGGGTTGTAAGTGGTTTTCTCAGCAGAAACCTCACAGGCCATGATAGATGCTAAAGGTTAAAAACTTTTAGCCAAGAAAGACTTCCACATATGAACAAAGGCTGATCAAGATCAGATTACTAGATCTACCTTACAAAAAATGCTGAAAGGGGTTCTTCAAACCAAAGTAAAAAGATGCTAATCAGTGACATGAAAACATATGCAAATATACAGCACACCAGTAAAGGTGAAAAATATAGCCAGATTTAGAAAATTAATTGTATAGGATGGTATATTAACCACTTAACAATAGTATAAAAGTTAAAAAAAATTTAAATATAATTTTTAACAAATAAACAGAATAAAAACTAAACAATAAACTGAGTTACTTTTTCACATCAAAAATATAAAAGGGGGAGTAAAACAATAGATCCTTAAGGATGAATTAAAATAAGTTGCTATCAGTAAAAAATAAATAAATAAATACAAAACAAAACACAAACTGTTATCTATGACACTTTTTAATGTAAACTGTATGGTAATCACAAAGAAAAATCTAGAGTAAATTTAAGAAAAATAAAGGGACAACAGAGAAGAACTCTATGGAAAATCACCAACTTAAAAAGGTAGGCAGGAACAGAGAGAAAAAGAAACAGTGATATACAAAGCAATGAGTAAGCAGTCAATAAGATATTATAGTTACTCCTTACATAACTATAATCATTCCAAATGTAAATAAATTGAATTCAGTAATCAAAGGCTCTGCCAAATGCATATGTTATTACATAAAAGATCACAAAAATATAACCTAATTTATACTTCAAGAAAATAGAAAATAAAGAACACTGTAAGTCCAAAGTTTTCAGAAGAAAGGAATAATAAACATCAGAGCAAAAATAAATGAAATGAGGCACATAAAACAATAGAAAGGACCAATAAAAATAAGAGCTCTTTTTTTCAAAAAAATAAATGAAATTGAAGAGAAAATAGCTAGACTAAGAAAAAAAGAAAGAAAACTGAAATTAAAAAAAACAAATGAAATTAGAAATGAAAGGAAAAATACAATTGATAACTAGAGAATCACTAAACTCTACACCTAAAACTAATAATACAGTGTGCATTAACTAACTGAAACTTAAAAAAAAGTTTTAAAAAAGTGATAATTAGAGAAATACATAAGATCATGAGACTACTATGGACAAATATGACTTCTAAAGGATTTACTGGTGATTTCTACCAAATATTTAAGATATAATGAACACCAATCCATTTGAAAATATTCTAAAGAGTTGAGGAAAGAGCACTTCTAAACTCTTTTTATAAGGCCAACATTGACATAATACCAAAGCTACATGAAGACACACAAGAAAAATAAACTATAGATCAATATCCATGTTGAACTTAGATGCAGAAATGCTCTATAAAACTACCTAATTAAATTCAACAGCACACAAAAATAATCATACATCATGATAAAGTAGATTTCTCTCTGAGATGCAAGAATGATACAACATGGACAAAGCAAAAAAAATGTGATATATTACAATAACGTAATAAATAACATTTATATAATCATCTGAATAAATTCAGAAATAACATTAGAAAACGTCAACATACTTCAATGATAAAACTCTAAAAAAGTAGGAAAAAAGGAATATACTTCAATATAATAAAGATAATATATGGGGGTGGAGTCAACATGGCAGAGAAGTAGAGGGGACCAAAGTTCCCTCCTCCCTCAAACACAGTGGTATTGAGGCCAGAAGACCTCAAATTCCAGTAATCCAGGCTAAAATTTCACAGAAACATCTCCAGGGGCTCACAGGGACAAAATGGCAGACCATAGGTGCATGATTACAAACCAGGACACATAAAATGGGGAGTGTAGGAACAGAAGGGAGAGATCCCTTCTGTGGAAAGACAAAAGGAAGAGAAAGAAAGACTGTGGAAATGTAGGATTGTATTTGGACAAGACAAAAACCACAGGGAACAGAAAGAAAAAAAAACGAGAAAAAAACAATTTCTGACTGCAGGCCTTTCTCCACCCTGTTCCAGCGCCTGGAGAGGACAGGAGCCAGTTCTGGGCTTGGTAGCTAGCTCCCAGATGCAGTTGGAGAGAGCAATTCTCTTTCTTGAGTGCTGTAGGAAGAAATCAAATACCCATTCCAAGGACAAAAGATCCTGAAGGCTCCCCACCACCCAGAGTCCCTTTGCCAACTGGCTGGCCCAGTGACAGAACCTTGGAACTGGGCATATGGAGTGGGATCCTTTAAGACATCAGGGTTTGAATCCCAGCTTGGCACCAAGGAGGCATGGGAATGGTGGAGTGGGACATAGCAACCTGCTAGTGCCCGCTTGGCACTGTAAGTTTCCAGAAGCCCTTTGTTGGTGGGCTGGGTGGAGTGGTGCTTCCCCCAGAATCAGGGCATGTGGAGCAGGATACTTTAAGACATAAGGGTTTGAATCCCAGTCAAGCACCTGGGAGGCATGGGAGACTGTGGAGCTTAATAGAACCAGCCTGCTCATGCCCTCGTGACACTGTAAGGATGGCCTGAATGGAGTGGTTTGGGACACCTGGTCTGGAGAGGAGAGACTGGGATGTCACCATTTTTCTCCAATCGCCAACAAGGTGGGGTTTCAGGGAACAGACAATGGGCACACAGTGGAAAGGGGACGTGCTTACATCAAACCACACCCATCCATACCTGGTAACTGCATACCTAACAGAACAAGATTGACGTGACAGAACCAGACAGTCCCTCCTCCATACCAGCACAGGCACTAGTTTCAAGGCAGCGTCAGATATCTGTCCAGTGGTTTTGTATTCTCTGACTTGATTCTTGATCAATTCTTAGTATGTGTGTATGTGCGTGTGTGTGATTTTTCTTCCTCTTATTTCTTCCATTCTCTCAATCTGTTATTCTGATTGTTGGTTTGTTTAAGCAGACATTTTTAATCTATTTTTTTACACCTCTTTTGTATCTCATTCTTTATTTTCCTCTCTCTCTTTCTCTGGACTAATTCATGTACTTTCTCTGATTCTCTGCCTGGACAAATTAGTTTTTTTCTTTTCCTTTTATCCACCCCTGTCATTTCTCTCTTTGCATGGGATAAGGCCTCTTCCACAGCCATCCCCCTCTTTTAAATTTGTTTTCCAGAAATACTTCAATGAAAAAAATCAAAGCACACCTTATGGAACATCCAAAGCAACCAGAGTCTCAACAACATAGAGCATGAAACACATTCCAAAAACACCTCCTGAAGGACCAGGACCTGGACAGCATTATGATATACTAGTATATAGTAGTGATTGCAGGCGCAGAATTCATAAGAACCTATTAAAACACTAAAGGGGAATGTTTGGATGGCTCAGTTAGTAGAGTGTCCAACTCTTGGTTTTGGCTCAGGTTATGATGTCATTGTTTGTGAGTTTGAGTCTCACATCAGGCTCTGCACAGACATCACAGACTCTGCTTGGGATTCTCTCTCTCCCTTTCTCTATCTCTTCCACTCCCCCTCACGTGATCACTTTCTCCCTCTCTTTCTCTCGCTCTCTCTCTCTCAAAAAAAAAAAAAAAAAAAGGGAAACTAGCCAATATGACTAAACTGAAAAATTATCCTCTAAGGAAATTCCAGCAAGAAATGACAGCTAGAGAATTGCTCAAAACAGATACAAACAATATAACTGAGCAAAAACTTAGAATAATCATCATAAGATTAGTAGTTGGGCTTGAAAAAAGCATAGACGACAGCAGAGAATCTATTGCTGCAGAGATCAAGGAACAAAGAAAGAATCACAATGAATTAAGAAATGTTGTAAATGAGTTGCAAAATAAACTACATGCAGTGAAAGCAAGAATCCAGAAAGCAGAGGTGAGATTAAGTGAAATAGAACATAAAATTATGGAAAACGATGAAGTCAAGAAAAAGAGACACGAAAATACTGGACCATGAAGGGAGAATTAGAGAACTAAGTGATTCAATGAAACATAATATCCATATAATAGGAGTTCCAGAAGAAAAAGAGAGAGAAAGGAGCAGAAGGTTTACTTGAACAAAGCACAGCTGAGAACTTCCCTAATCTGGAGAAAACAATTGATCTCCATGACATATCATAGTGAAACTGGCAAAATACAAAGATAAAGAGAGAATTCTGAAAGCAACTACGGACAAACAGGCCTTAACCTACAAGGATAGACACATAGGTTAATAGCAAACCTATCCACTGAAATTTGGGAGGCAAGAAGGTAGTGGCAAGAAATATTTAGTGTGCTGAATAGAAAAAATATGCAGCTAAAAATGCTTTATCCAGCAAGGTTGTCATTCAGAATAGAAGCAGAGATGAGGCTTTCCAAGACAAACATAAAACTGAAGGAGTTCATCTCCACTAAACCCTACAAGAGATCCTTAAGGGGGAATCTGAGTGGAACACTGAAAAGACTATAAAGGTCCAGTGACATCACCACAAGCATTAAACCTACAAATAACACAATGACCTTAAATCCATATCTTTCAATCATAACTCTGAATGTAAATGGACTAAATACCCTAACCAAAAGACCTAAGGTATCAGAATGGATAAAACCACAAGATCCATCTATATGCTGTCTAAAAGAGACTCATTTTAGACCTGAGAACACCTTCAGATTGAAAGGGAGAGGATGGAGAGCAATCTATCATGCTACTGGAAGCCAAAAGAAAGCTGGAGTAGCCATACTTATATCAGACAAACTAGATTTTAAACTAAAGACTGTGTCAAGAGATGAAGAAGGGGATTATATTATAATTGTTAGCTCTAGCCATCATTAAGAGCTAACAATTGTAAATGTCTATGCTCCCAACTTGGTGGAACACAAATACATAAATAATCACAAACATAAGAAATCTTATTCATAGGAATACTGTAGTTGCAGGGGACTTTAAGACTACACTTACAACAATGGACATAACATCTAGGCAAAAAATCAATAAAGAAAAAGTGACTTTGTATGATATACTGGACTTGAAGAATATATTCAGAATTTTTCATCCAAAAGCAGCATAATACACATTCTTTTTGAGTGCAAATGGAACAGTATCCAAAATAGATCACATACTGGGTCACAAAACAGCCCTCAATAAATATAAAAGACTTCATATCATACCATGCATATTTTCTGATCACAATGCTATGAAACATGAAATCAACCCAAATAAAAATTGGAAAGCCGCCAAATGCATGGAGGTTAGAGAGCATCCTACTAAAGAATGAATGGGTCAACCCAGCAATTAGAGAAGAAATTTAAAAATATATGGACTCAAATGTGTATGAACACACCAGACAGTCCAAGCCTTTTGGGATGCAGCAAAGGCGGGCCTAAGAGGAAAATGCATTGCAATCCAGGCCATCTCAAGAAACAAGAAAAATGCCAAATGCAAAATCAAACAGCACACCGAAAGCAAGTAGAAGCAGAAGAGCAAAGAAACCCCAAACCCAGCAGAAGAAGATAAAAAATAAAGTTTAGAGTGGAAAAAAAAATATAGAACCCAGAAACATATCAACCCAGAACAGATCAATGAATCTAAGAGCTGTTTTTTTAAAATAAACAAAATTGATAACCCCCTAGCCAGACATCTCAAAAAGAATAGAAGACCCAAAGTAGGTAAAATCATGAATGAAAGTGGACAGATCACAAGCAACACCACAGAAATACAAACAATTGCCAGAAAATACTATGAAAAATTACATGCCAACAAACGGGACAAGCTGGAGGACATGGACAAATTCCTAGACAATCACACACTACTAAAACTCAAACTAGAAGAAACAGAAAATTTTAACAGACCCATAACTAGCAAAGAAATTGAATCAGTTATCAAAAACCTCCCAACACATAAGAGTCCTGGACCAGATGGCTTCCCTGGGGAATTCTACCAGATATTTAAAGCAGCAGTAATACATATCCTTCTCAAGCTGTTCCAGAAAATAGAACCGGAAGGAAAAGTTCCAGACTCATTCTATAAAGCCAGCATTACTTTATTCCCAAAGCAGACAGATACCCCACAAAAAAGAATTACAGGCCAATATCCCTGATAAACATGATTGCCAAAATTCTCAACAGATACTAGGAAACCAAATTCAAAAATATATCAAAAGAATTACTCTCCATCACCAAGTGGGATTCATTCCTGGGTTGCAGAACTGGTTCAATATTTGCAAATAAATGTGATACATCATATTAATAGAAAAAAGATAAGAACAATATGATTCTGTTAATAGATGCAGAAAAAGCATTTGACAAAATACACCATCCTTTATTTTTTATTTGCTTTTTTACATCTATTTATTTTAGAGAGACAGAGACAAAGTGTGAGTGTGGGAGAGGGCAGAGAGAGAGAAGGAGACACAGAATACCAAGCAGGCTCCAAGCTAGAAGCAAGCTTTCAGCACAGAGCCCAACATAGGTCTTGAACCCACAAACTGTGAGATCATGACCTGCACAAAACACGGATGCTCAACAAACTGAGTCAAAAAGGCACCCCAAACATCATTTCTTGATAAAAACCCCCAAGAAATCCGGATAGAAGAAACATACCTGAACATCATAAAAGTCATATATGAAAAGCCCACAGCTAATATCATCCACAATGGGGAAAAACTGTGAGCTGTCCTCCTGAGATCAGAAACATGTAAGGTATGTCCACTCACACCACTGTTGTTTAAAATAGTGTTGGAAGTCTTATCCTCAGAAATCAGAAACAAAATGGCATCCAAATAAAAGGCACCCAAATTGGCAAAGAAGGAGTCAAACTTTCACCTTTCACACATGATGTGACACTCTATATAGAAAACTTGAGAGACCACCAAAAATCTGCTAGAACTGAGTTGAGCAAAGTTGCAGGATACAAAATCAATGTACAGAAATTGGTTGTATTTGTATACACCAATAATTAAATTAACAGAAAGAGAAACCAAGAAATAGGTCTCATTTACAATTGCACCAAGAACAATAAAATACCTAGGAATAAACTTAACCAAGGAGTTGAAAAATCTATACACTGAAAACTATAGAAAGCTTATGAAAGAAATTGAAGAAGAAACACAAAAAAGGAAAAATAATCCATGCTCCTGGATTGGAAGAACAAATATTGTTAAAATGTCGATACTACCTAAAGTAATCTACATATTCAATACAATCCCTATTAAAATAACAGCAGCATTCTTTACAGAGCTAGAACAAACAATCCTAAAATTTGCATTGAACCAGAAAGACCCCCAATAGGCAAGTTAATCCTGAAAAAGAAAAAGCTGAATGCGTTCACAATCCAGGACTTTAGCCTCTACTACAAAGCTGTACTCAACAAGACAGGATAGTATTGGCACAAAAACAGACATATAGACCAATGGAATAGAATAAAGAACCCAGAACTGAACCCACAAATGCATGGCCAACTAATCATTGACAAAGCAGGAAAGTATCCAATGGAAAAAAAACAGTCTCTTTAGCAAATGGTGCTGAGATAATTGGATAGCAACATGAAGAAGAATGGAACTAGACCACTGTCTTACACCATACAAAAAAAAATCTCAAAATGGATGAAAGACGGAAATGTGAGACAGGAAACCATCAAAACCCTAGAGGAGAAAACAAGCAGCAACCTCTTTGACCTCAGCTGCAGCAATTTCTTGCTCAGCTTATCTTGAAAGGCAAGGGAATTAAACGCAAAAGTGAACTATAGGGACTTCATCTAGATAACAAGCTTTTGCACTGCAAAGGAAACAATTAGCAAAACTAAAAGGTAACTGGCAGAATCTGAAAAGATATTTGCAAATGACACATCAGATAAAGCGTTAGTGTCCAAAATCTATAAAGAACTTATCAAACTCAACATCTGGAAAACAAATAATCCAGCGAAGAAATGGGCAAAAGACATGAATAAACACTTCTCTAAAGAAGACATCCAGATGGCCAACAGACAGAAGACACATTTTACAGCAGTAAAATGAAGGGAAATATTAAAATAACTACAGTTACATTAATATATTAGTGAATACATAACATGAAATTTGTGAATTCTATATCAAAAACATAATATGTGAAGAGGAATAAAAGAGTGGATTTTTTGTGTGCAATTTAAGTTGTTATGAAGTTAAAATAAACTTAAATATAGGCTGTTTTCTACAAGCCTCATTGAAATGACAAAGCAAAAGTCAATGGTAGATTCACAAAAGATAATGAAAAAAATCAGTCACCATTCAGAAAATAATCACATCAAAAAGTTAGACAAAGGAAGAACGTTACAAGAAATACACAAAACAGTCAGAAAACTGTATAAAATGTACATAATTAGTTCTTATCTATCAATAGTGTTTTAAATGTGAGTGTACTAAATTCTTCAATTAAAATATATAGAGTGGAAGATTAAAAAAAAACAGACTCAGCTACAAAAACAATACCACCACCACCAACAAAATACTATTAAGTACAGAGAACAAATTGGTGGCTTGCCAGAGTTGAGGTGGATGTGGAGATAGGTGAAATAGTGAAAGTTAAGAGTACACTTCACTTGATGAACTATGAGAAATGTATAGAATTGTTGAATCATCCATTGTACACCTTAAACTAATCTAACACTGTATGTGAATTACACTTCAATAAAAATAAAGCAGAAAAAACATGGAGTGGCTGAATGTTAAAACAAAACAAAACAGACTCAGTTATTTGCAACCTACAAGAGACCTTTAAGGACACATATAGGTTAAAAGACATAAAATGGTAAAATATATTTTATGCCAAAGGGAACCAAGAGAAAATAGGGTAGATATGCTTATATCAGGTAAAATACACATTTAGTCAAAATCAATCACAAGAGGCAAATAGTATAACTATATTTTTATAAGAGGGTTAATTAATAAGAGAATATAACAATTACAAATATATACACATCCAACAGTGGAAACCCAAATATATAAAGGAAATATTTACAAAACTATGAGGAAAAATAGGCAGCAATATGCTAATAGAAAATTTCAATATCCACATTGAACAATGGATAAATTGTCCCAGTTACAATGGCACACAAAATATAAAAGATACCTAGGAGTAAATCTAACCAAATAATTGAAAGACATGTACTCTGAAAACTAAAAAAATGAAACAAATTCAAGATAACACTAAACAAATGATAAAATATCCAATAAATATTGTTAAAATGTCTATACTATCCAAAGCAATCTACACATTTAATGCAACCCTTCTCAAAATACCACCAACATTTTTCACAGAGCTAGAAAAAAAATCCTAAAATTTTTATGAAACCACAAAAGACCTCAAATAGCTAAAGTATTCTTGAAAATGCAAAGCAAAACTGGAGGTATCATAATTCTGGACTTCAACTTATATTACAAAGATGTAGTAATGAAAATAATATGGTACAAACAATATACACATAGATTAATAGACCAAAATAGAAAATCTAGAAATAAACTCACAATTATATGATCAATTAATCTTTGACAAAGCAGAAAGAAAATTCACTGGGAAAAATCTCTTCAACAAATGGTGCTTGGACAACTGGGCAACAACATAGAAAGCAATGAAACTAGACCACTTACTTACATCATACATAAAAATAAAACCAACAGAAAAAAATAATAAGGAAACAATGGAAATGAATAACACTTTACAACAAATGGAAATAAGAAGTATACTAAGAACATTCTATCCAACAAGAGCAGAATCCATTCTTATCAAATACAAATGGAATATTTTCGGGAAAACATTATGTGATACCTCCCCCACACACACACACAGACTAGGGATATTAAAATTTTGTCAAGCGCCTTTTTAGAACACAATAATAGGAAAATTAAAATTAATAGAAATCTGGATATTCACAAGTATGTAAAATTAAACATCCCCTTGCCAAACAAATAATAGATAAAAGAAGAAATAAAAAGAGAAATTGTGCAGCACATATTAAGACCAAAAACCATGTAAATAGAATACAAAAAAACTTGTGGGATTCATAAAAATATCAGTTATAACAGGAAGTATATAGTGATAAATGACTACATTAACAAAAAGGAAAGATCTCAAAAAAAGCTTACATTACACCTGAAGGAACTGGAAGAAAAAAAAAACATACAAAGCCTAAAGTTATCATAAGGAAGAAAATAGCAAAGGTTATAGTAGAAATAAAAGAAATAGTATAAAAACAGAAAATATCAATGAAAGTAAGATTGAATTTTTTTCCAAATTAAATACATAAAATTGAATAACTTTATTAAACTAATCAAGAGAAAAGACAAAAATAAATACATCAGAAGTAAGAGAGCAGGAATGAAAGGTGATATCATATGCATACAAAGAATCATGTGAATTTAGTATATAAATAATAAAATAAAAATGATATAACTTGGAAAAAATAAATTAATTATAGAAATGTACAAATTTTGAAGACTGAATCATAAAGAAATAGAACATATATTCTGACCAATAATGAGAGACAATATTGAATTAGGAATATTTTTTTTCCACCAAAGAAAAGCTAATAACAAATGTTTTCATTAATAAATTCTAACATTTAATACCAATCCTTCTCAAAATCTTCCAAAACATTGGAGAAAAAACATTTAAAAATTCATCCCATCAGGTCAGAATAACTCTGATAACAGTGAAACAAGGACAGTATAAGAAAACCAAATTATAGGTCAAAGTCCTTGATGAACATGATGCAAAAAATCCTTATCAAAAGGATACAAAAGGCTGACTCGAGGGGACACATGCACCCTAATGTTTATAGCAGTGCTATCAACAACAGCCAAAGTATGGAAAGAGTCTAAATGTCCATCAACTGATGAATGGATAAAAAGTATGTGGCATATATACACAATGGAATAGCACTCAGTAGCTCTTCTAGTTACAATTTGATTGTTATATATTTTTGCATCCCTTTGTGTCTTGGATTTAAACATGATTCTCCTAAGTCGGAGGCAAGCCAACATTATTGAGAAGTAGGGGGACCTATAATTCCTGTGTCTCTCAAACAAAGAAGTGCTGAAGCTGAAGTACTTTGAACCCCAAGAGTCTGGAAGGAAAAGAGACTGAGTCTAAAGGGGAGACACCGGGACATCCTTGACGGGCTACAGGTGGGTGATTTCAAACTGGGGGAGATAAAACAGGACGTTTAGGCACGGAGGGGAGGGGATCCCCTTTTGCGGAGAGACAAAGGGAACAGAAAGAGCAGCTGGGGAAGCATAGGACTATATTTGGACAAGAGATAAATCTCAGACTGGGACTGAGAGGGATCCCATCTCTGACTGAGGGGCTTTCTTTGGACTTGGGTCAGCTGCCCTACTCGCGCACCTGGGGAGGAGGGGAGCCAGCCCTGGGTTTAGTGAGAGGTCAGGGTCTTAACTCCACAGTAGGAGAAAGTGGGCCCCCTCCCTGGAGTTCTTTGGGAAAGGACTAAGCCTGCCTGTGTCCGCCATCCCCGAGCTCCACAGCGGAGTTCAGCAGCACAGTCAGTAGCAGGAACAGGCAGGACCCCCTGAAGTGCTGTGGCACAAAGCCAGCCAGGCCCACATATGGGGCTGCACAGAGGTGCTTCCCCAGTGCCAGAGCTTCAGAGTGGGACTTTGAATCCTAGCCAAGAACAGGGTCAGAGGAGTTGGCTGAGTGAAAGTACCACCCCATCTACACCTGTGGCACAGTGAGGACAACTCCACCGGGTCTAGGTCTGTGGAGAAAAGACCAAGGAATCGCCATTCCCTAACCCCCACACCCACCCCTACCCCAACCAAGGCAGGGCCTCAATGATCAGTCCCTGGGCCCATCCTGGAGGTGGGACCAGTTTATACCAAACCACACCCCTCCGAGCTGAGTAACGGCATACCTGCTGGAGCAAGATAGATACTGTGCAACCAGATGGCTCCATCATCCAGACCAGTGATGCTGCATAGCCTGGATTAATTCCAGGACAATTCTTGTTATTTATATATACTCTCCCTTCTTATCTTTTCCTTCTTCTAGGCTGGTTACTCTGGTAGTTGGTTTCTTTAGGCAGACGTATTTAATCCATTCTCTTGATACATGTTCTACACCTCCTTCTGTACTTTCCTTTATCTCTCTCTGGAATAATCAAGCCATATAGTTTCTCTGTCTGGGTAACTTTATCTTAGTCCCCCCACCTCCCCAGCCTCCTTTATTTTCCTTTCTCTCTTTCTGGATTAAGCTATTTACTCTTTCTGCCTGGTCAATGTTTATTTTCTCTTTTTCCCCACCCCTGTCATTTCTCTCTTTGTATGTGCTGTTCCATCAGCACCGCCTCCATCCTGTTCTTGACTTGTAACTTGAGTTTCTGTTTTTGTTTTTTTGTTTTTTTGCTTTCAGACTGTGTGTGTGTGTGTGTGTGTGTGTGCCCATTTGTTTGATTTATTTGTCTGTGTGTTTGCATGTCTCTGTTTCCTGTTTGTGTTTTCCATTCCAGGGCTACTTCAAGGAACAAATCAAATCATACTTTGTGGAGGGTCCAAAACATCCCTATGAGTAGAGAAATAAAGTAACCAAAGTCATAACAAAAGAGAGCAAGTGACACACTCCAAAAACAACACCTCCTGTAAGGCCAGGCCTTGGACAGTGTAATATAAGTTAGCAGTGCTGGGGCGCCTGGGTGGCGCAGTCAGTTAAGCGTCCGACTTCAGCCAGGTCACGATCTCGTGGTCCGTGAGTTCGAGCCCCGTGTCGGGCTCTGGGCTGATGGCTCAGAGCCTGGAGCCTGTTTCCGATTCTGTGTCTCCCTCTCTCTCTGCCCCTCCCCCGTTCATGCTCTGTCTCTCTCTGTCCCCAAAATAAATAAACGTTGAAAAAAAATTAAAAAAAAAAGATAGCAGTGCTTGCAGGTGCAGCGCACATAACAAGTTTTTAAAACTCATAAGGACATAAAACTACCCAAAATTATGAAACAGAACAATTCCCCTCAAAAGAAATTCCAGGAAAAAGTGACAGCTAAAGAATTGATCAAAACAGATGTAAGCAATATAACTGAACAAGAATTTAGAATAATAAATTAATCACTGTGCTTGAAAAAGGCATAGAAGACAGCAGAGAATTTATTACTGCAGAGATCAAGGAACTAAAAAATAGTCATGATGAATTAAAAATGCTATAAATGAGGTGCAAAATAAAATGGAGGCAGCCACAGAGCAGAATAAAGAGGCAGTGGGGAGAATAGGTGAATTAGAAGATAAAATTATGGAAAAAGAGGAATCTGAGAAAAAGAGATAAAAATATCCAGAATCAAGAGGGGAGAATTAGAGAATTAAGTGATGCAAACAAATGGAAAAATATCTGTATCATAGGAATTCCAGAAGAAGAAGAGGGAGAGAAAGGGGTTGAAAGTGTATTTGAACAAATCATAGCTGAAAACTTCCCCAATCTGGGGAAGGAAACAGACATTGAACTCCAAGAAGCACAGAGAACTGCCTTCAGACATAACTCGAGTCCTTCTTCTGCATGACTTACAGTAAAACTGGAAAAATACAAGGACAAAGAGAGAATTCTGAAAGCACCTGGGGATAAATGAGGGTTAATATACAAATGTAGAAGCATGAGAGTAATACCAGACCTATCCACTGAAACCTGGCAGGACAGAGAGGAATCTTAATGTGATGAACATGAAAAATATGCAGCCAAGAATCCTTTATCCAGCAAGCCTGTCATTCAGAATAGAAAGAGAGATAAAGGCTTTCCCCAAACAAACAAAAACTGAAAGAATTCATCACCACT
The DNA here is from genome assembly GCF_014898765.1 of Herpailurus yagouaroundi. Lineage (NCBI taxonomy): Eukaryota > Metazoa > Chordata > Mammalia > Carnivora > Felidae > Herpailurus > Herpailurus yagouaroundi. The sequence goes on from NW_024412783.1 coordinate 2,172,546, forward strand.
AAAACCATCCCTACAAGAGATCCTAAGAGGGACTCCGTGAGTGAAATGTTGCAATATATATTATATTATATAATAATTACAGGATCTATCCATCAGGAAGAGCTAACAATTATAAATGTCTATGAACCAATTTGGTAGTACCCAAATATTTAAAACAATTAATCACAAGCATAAGTAATCTTATTGATAAGAATGTGGTAATTTTAGGGGACTTCAGTACTCCACTTACAACAATGGACAGATCATCTGGACACAGAATCAGTAAAGAAACAATGGCGTTCAAGGATATATTGGACCAGATGGCCGTGACAGATATATTTAGAACTCTGCATCCCAAAGTAACAGAATATACTTTCTTCTTGAGTGCACATGGAACATTCTCCAAGATAGACCACATACTGGGTCACAAAACAGCCCTCAATAAATATAAAAGAATTGAGATCATACCCTGCCCACTTCCAGATCACAATGCTAGGGACCTTGAAATCAACCACAGGAAAAAGTCTAAAAAACCTCCAAAAGCATGGAGGTTAAAGAACATCCTACTAAAGAATGAATGGGTTAACCAGACAATTACAGAAGAAAATTAAATACATACTGAAACAAATAAAAATGAAAATACAACAATCCAAACTCTTTGAGATGCAGCAACGCAGCCCTAAGAGTAAAATACATTGTATTCCAGGCCTATATAAAGAAAAATCTAACATAATCTAACAGCATACCTAAAGGACTAGAAGCAGGACAGCGAAGCCAATGCAGCTCCAACAGAAGAAGACAAATAATAAAGATCATAGCAGAAATAAACAATATAGAATAAAAAAAAAGAACCAGTAGAACAGATCAATGAAACCAAGAGTTGGTATTTTGAAAAAATTAAACAAAATTGATAAACCTCTAGCCAGTCTTCTCAAAAAGAAATGAGGACCCAAGTAGATTAAATCATGAATGAAATTGCATTTATTACATCCAATTCCTCAGAAATACAAGCAATTATCAGGGAATACTATGAAAACTCACATGCCAACAAACTGGACAACTTGTAAGAAATGGACCAAGAAACATAAAATACCTAAAAATAAACTTAATCAAAGATGTAAAAGATCTGTATGCTGAAAATTACAGAAAGCTTATGCAGGAAGTTGAAGAAGATACAAAGAAATGGAAAAAAAAAAACAACCCATGCTTATTGATTGGAAGAATAAATATTGTTAAAATGTCAATACTACCCAAAGCAATCTACACATTCAATGAAATAGCAATCAAAATTGCATCACCATTCTTCTCAAAGCTAAAACAAACTATCCTAAAATTTTTATGGAACCACAAAAGACCCGAAGAGCCAAAGTAATGTTAAATAAGAAAACCCAAATGGAAGGCATCACAATCCCAGAGTTTACCCTCTACTACAAAGCTGTAAACATCAAGACAACATGTTATTGGCATAAAAACAGACACGTAGACCAATGGAATAGAATAGAGACTCCAGAATTTGACCCACAAAAGTATGGCCAACTAATCATTGGCAAGGAGGGAAAGAGATTCAATGGAAAAAAGACAGTCTTTTTAACAAATGATTCTGGGAGAACTGGACAGCAACATGCATAAAATGAAACTAGAACACTTTCTTACACCATACACAAAAATAAACTCAAAATGGATGAAGGACCTGAATGTGAGACAGGAAACCATCAAAATCCTAGAGGAGAAATCAGGAAAAAACCTCTCGGACCTCAGCCGCAGTAATTTCTTACTCGACACATTTTCAAAGGCAAGGGAATTAAAAGCAAAAATGAACTAGAGGGACCTCATCTAGGCAAAAAGCTTCTGCACTGCAGAAGAAACAATCAACTAAACTAAAAGACAACTGACACAATGGGAAAAAATATTTGTAAATGACATATCGGATAAAGGGCCAGTATCTAAAATCTGTGAAGAACCCACCAAACTCCACACCCAAAAAACAAATAATCCAATGCCAAAATGAGCAGAAGACATAAATAGACACTTTTCTAAAGAAGACATCCAGATCGCGAACAGGCACATGAAAAGATGCTCAATGTCACTCCTCATCAGGGAAATACAAATCAAAACCACACTGAGATATCACCTCACGCTGGTCAGAGTGGCTAAAATGAACAAATCAGGAGACTGTAGATGCTGGCAAGGATGTGGAGAAGTGGGGACCCTTTGCACTGCTGGTGGGAATGCAAACTGGTGCAGCCACTCTGGAAAACAGTGTGGAGGTTCCTCAAAAAATTAAAAATAGAGTTACCCTATGAGCCAGCAATAGCACTGCTAGGAATCTACCCAAAGGATACAGGAGTGCTGCTGCATAGGGGCACATGTATCCCAATGTTTATAGCAGCACTTTCAACAATAGCCAAATTATGGAAAGAGCCTATGTGTCTGTCAACTGATGAATGGATAAAGAAGATGTGGTTTATATATACAATTGAATATTACGTGGCAATTTGCAGCAACGTGGATGGAACTGGCCATTTGCAGCAACGTGGATGGAACTGGCCATTTGCAGCAACGTGGATGGAACTGGCCATTTGCAGCAACGTGGATGGAACTGGAGGGTATTATGCTAAATGAAATAAGCAAGGCAGAGAAAGACAGATACGATATGTTTTCACTCATATGTGGATCTCAAGAAACTTAATAGAAAACCATGGGGGACGAGAGGGGGAAAAAGTTACAGAGAGGGAGGAAGGCAAACCATAGGAGACAGTTAAGGACTGAGAACAAACTAAGGGTAGATGGGGGATGAAGGAGAGAGGAAAATGGATGATGGGCAGGGAGGTGGGCACTTGTTGGGATAAGCACTGGGTATTGTATAGAAACCAATTTGACAATAAATTATATTTAAAGTCAATCAATCGATCAATCAGTAAAAGAACAAAATAAATACTAAAAAGAAGAAACAAATAAAATACAATGAACAAATTGAGTAAAGTTACAGGATATAAAATCAACATACAAAAGTCAATTATTTTTTAATATGTAAACAACAAAGTATCTCAAAAAGTAACTAAGTAACCCAATTTATAATTGCATAAAAAATAAAACAATTAGGAATAAATCTCTTGAAGATGGCAAAAATATGTACACTACAAATTATAAAATATTCATAAATGCCACTGAAGTAGAAACAAAAAATGGGAAATTTTCCTATCGTTCATGGGGAGGAAGAATTAAACTAGTTTAAATATCCATGACACCCCAAAATGATTCACATGTTCAATGCAACTCCTATAAAATTCCAATAGAATTTTCACTGAAAGTGGGGTGCCTGGGTGGCTCAGTCAGTTAAGCGTCCAGCATCAGCTCAGGTCGTGATCTCATGGTTTGTGGGTTCGAGCCCCGTGTCAGGCTCTGTGGTGGCAGAAAGGAGCCTGGAGGCTGCTGCTGATTATGTTTCTCCCTTTCTTTGCCCCTCCTCTGCTCATGTTCTGTCTCTCAAAAATAAATAAATAGAGAGAGAGGGAAGATGGCGGCGTAGGAGGACGCTGGGCTCACCGCGCGTCCTGCTGATCACTTAGATTCCACCTACACCTGCCTAAATAACCCAGAAAACCACCAGAGGATTAGCAGAACGGAGTCGCCAGAGCCAAGCTCAGACGAGAGGCCCACGGAAGAGGGTAGGAAGGGCGGCGAGGCGGTGCGCACTCCACAGACTGGTGGGAGGGAGCCGGGGCAGAGGGGTGGCTCGCCGGCCAAGCAGAGCCCCCAAGTCTGGCTTGCAAAAAGCGGAGGGGCCTGACGGACTGTGTTCCGACAGCAAACGCGACTTAGCGGCTGGGAGGTCATAAGTTAACAGCTCTGCTCAGAAAGCGGGAAGGCTGGAGGACAAAGGGAAGGAAAGCTGCTGAGCCCCCGGACGACAGAGCTCAGTTTGGTGGGGAACAAAGGCGCTGGCCAGCGCCATCTTCCCTGCCCATCCCCCAGCCAAAATCCCAAAGAGAACCAGTTCCTGCCAGGGAACTTGCTGGCTCCGCGCAAACACCCAACTCTGCGCTTCTGCGGAGCCAAAC
>NW_024412783.1:2196585-2210226 GCF_014898765.1 Herpailurus yagouaroundi
AATTGAAGAAGATTTAAAGAAATGGAAAGACATTCCCTGCTCATGGATTGGAAGAATAAATATTGTCAAAATGTCAATACTACCCAAAGCTATCTACACATTCAATGCAATCCCAATCAAAATTGCACCAGCATTCTTCTCGAAACTAGAACAAGCAATCCTAAAATTCATATGGAAGCACAAAAGGCCCCGAATAGCCAAAGTAACTTTGAAGAAGAAGACCAAAGCAGAAGGCATCACAATCCCAGACTTTAGCCTCTACTACAAAGCTGTCATCATCAAGACAGCATGGTATTGGCACAAAAACAGACACATAGACCAATGGAATAGAATAGAAACCCCAGAACTAGACCCACAAACGTATGGCCAACTCATCTTTGACAAAGCAGGAAAGAACATCCAATAGAAAAAAGACAGTCTCTTTAACAAATGGTGCTGGGAGAACTGGACAGCAACATGCAGAAGGTTGAAACTAGACCACTTTCTCACACCATTCACAAAAATAAACTCAAAATGGATAAAGGACCTGAATGTGAGACAGGAAACCATCAAAACCTTAGAGGAGAAAGCCGGAAAAGACCTCTCTGACCTCAGCTGTAGCAATCTCTTACTCGACACATCCCCAAAGGCAAGGGAATTAAAAGCAAAAGTGAATTACTGGGACCTTATGAAGATAAAAAGCTTCTGCACAGCAAAGGAAACAACCAACAAAACTAAAAGGCAACCAACGGAATGGGAAAAGATATTTGCAAATGACATATCGGACAAAGGGCTAGTATCCAAAATCTATAAAGAGCTCACCAACTCCACACCCGAAAATCAAATAACCTAGTGAAGAAATGGGCAGAAAACATGAATAGACACTTCTCTAAAGAAGACATCCGGATGGCCAACAGGCACATGAAAAGATGTTCAGCGTCGCTCCTTATCAGGGAAATACAAATCAAAACCACACTCAGGTATCACCTCACGCCAGTCCGAGTGGCCAAAATGAACAAATCAGGAGACTATAGATGCTGGAGAGGATGTGGAGAAACGGGAACCCTCTTGCACTGTTGGTGGGAATGCAAATTGGTGCAGCCGCTCTGGAAAGCAGTGTGGAGGTTCCTCAGAAAATTAAAAATAGACCTACCCTATGACCCAGCAATAGCACTGCTAGGAATTTATCCAGGGGACACAGGAGTACTGATGCATAGGGGCACTTGTACCCCAATGTTCATAGCAGCACTCTCAACAATAGCCAAACTATGGAAAGAGCCTAAATGTCCATCAACTGATGAATGGATAAAGAAATTGTAGTTTATATACACTATGAAATACTACGTGGCAATGAGAAAAAATGAAATATGGCCTTTTGGAGCAACGTGGATGGAACTGGAGAGTGTGATGCTAAGTGAAATAAGCCATACAGAGAAAGACAGATACCATATGGTTTCACTCTTATGTGGATCCTGAGATGCTTAACAGGAACCCATGGGGGAGGGGAAGGAAAAAAAAAAAAGAGGTTAGAGTGGGAGAGAGCCAAAGCATAAGAGACTGTTGAGAACTGAGAGCAAACTGAGGGTTGATGGGGGGTGGGAGGGAGGAGAGGGTGGGTGATGGGTATTGAGGAGGGCACCTTTTGGGATGAGCACTGGGTGTTGTATGGAAACCAATTTGACAATAAATTTCATGTATAAATAAAAAAGAAATAAAATACACACAAAAAAATAAATAAAGTCATTGTTTCCTTGTTGATTTTCTGTTTACATGATCTGTCTATTGCTGTAAGTGGGATGTTAAACTCCATGAGTATTCTTGTATTATTCTGTTGCAGTTGGCAAATATGCATGATATGATTTTAATATTTTTGATTTAGTAAGACTTGTTTTGTGGGCTACCATGTGATCTATTCTGTAGAATGTTCTATGTGAATTTGAAAAAAATGTGTATTGTTTTTCAATGGAATGCTCTAAATATATCTGTTATGTTCATCTGGTATAATGTGCCATTTAGCCACACTGCTTTGTTATTGATTTTCTGAGTGGATAACCAATCCATTCATATAAACCAGTGTTAAAATCTCCTATTACTAATTTATTATCATCTATTTCTTCCTTTATGTCTGTTAGTAGAAGCTTTATGTTTTTTGATGCTCTCTGTTGGGTGCATAAATATCCACAGTTACAGTCTTTTGCTTTAGTCTCTTGTTACAGTCTCTCTTTTAAAATCTATTTTGTCCAATATACATATTGCTGCCCTAGTTTCTTTTTATTTCCATTTTCATGGCAAGTGTTTTTCCAACTCTTCACTTTCTATCTGCATTTGCTTTTAGGACTAAATTAAGTTCTTCTAGGCAGGTACAAATGGGTCTTGATTTCTTTTTTTAAATTTTTTTTTTTTCAATTTTTTTTTTCAACGTTTATTTATTTTTGGGACAGAGAGAGACAGAGCATGAACGGGCGAGGGGCAGAGAGAGAGGGAGACACAGAATCGGAAACAGGCTCCAGGCTCTGAGCCATCAGCCCAGAGCCCGACGCGGGGCTCGTACTCACGGACCGCGAGATCGTGACCTGGCTGAAGTCGGATGCTTAACCGACTGCGCCACCCAGGCGCCCCGAAAAAAAAAAAAAATGTAATGTAAAACAGGCTCCATTTGAGAGCTAATTTTGATTCCTGGTGTCAGGATCTACTTGTACACAGAAACAGATGCATGACTTAGTACTTTTACTGTTTTTGAAGCTAATGTAAATTGAATGGTAATCTTCATATTTTTTATCAAATAACCCACTATTAGTGTGTACAAGCACTACTGACTTTTAGCATTGATTTTTTAGTTTACAACGTTATTAAGTTCATTGATTAAATCTAACAGTGTCGTTGTGGAGTTTTAAAATTTTCTGTATGAAAATATGCTGTTTTCACACAGAAATTTTACTTCCTCCTTTCTGATTTAGATATTGTTTGTTTATTTTTTGCTTGATTGCCAGGCAACACTTCCAGTATTATGTTGATGAGCAGTGGTGAAAGTAGTCACCCCTATGTTGCTCCTGACCACAGAATAAATTATTTTAAAATCTCACTACTGAGAATAGTGCTAAGTTGTGGGCTTCCCAATATATGTCCTTTATTATATTATACATTTTGCTTCTATACTTAATATGTTGAGAGTTTTATTGTGAACAAATATGAAAATATTCAAATGTATTTTCTCTTTACTGAAATGATAATTTCATCTTTTACTTTATTAATGTTATGTATCACATTGATTTATTTGCAGATGCTGAAACATTCTTGCATCCCAGGTATGTCCCATTTGATCATGCTCCATTATGTACTGTTAATTACTGAGAATTTTTGCATTTATGTTAATCAGGCCTATTGGTCTATAGTTTTATTTTCTTTTAGTGTCTTTACCTGACTCTGGTATCAAAGTAATGTGGCCTCATAAAATGATTGTGAGAGTGTTTCTCCTTTTTAATATTTTGGGAGAGTTTTAAAAAAATTGGTGATAGTTTTATTTTTTTTTAAATGTTTGGGAAAATTCACCAACAAAGCCATCTGTTCCTGGTATTTTGTTTATTGAGATATTTTTGACTACAGATTCAATATGTTTTCTGGTAATTAGCCTGTTCAAATTTCCTATTTATTCCTGTTTCAATCTTGGCATATTGTAAGAATTTATCCCATTCTTCTAGGTTTTCCATTTAGTTGATATATGGTTGTTTACAGTAGTCCTTTTCAATTGCAATATTTCCTCTTTCAATTGTAAGAAGTTTTGTTTGTCTGAGTCTTCTGTCTTTTTTCCTTCATTGGTGTAGCAGTTTTTCCTATTTGGTTCATCTTTTCAAAGAATCTACTAGTTTTGTTAATCTTTTCTATTGTTTGCTTGTTCTTTATTTTATTTATGTTTGCTCTAATTTTCATTTTCTTTTCTTTTTTTATTTCAATTTGAGCTTAGTTTGTGGCTTTTTATATTCTCATGGCATGTAAGGGTAGGTTGTATATTTCAGATTTTTCTATTTTATTAATGTGTGCATTAATATCTATACAGTTCCCTCTTACACTACTTATTTTACATCCCATAAATTTTGCTGTGTGGTGTTTCCATTTTTGTTTGTATTAAGATATGTTTTATTTTTGTATTTTATTTTTTAATATAATTTATTGTCAAATTGTTTTCCATACAACACCCAGTGCTCATCCCAACAGGTGTTCTCCTCAATGCCCGTTACCCACTTTCCCCTCTCCCCCACCCCCATCAAAACTCAGGTTGTTCTCAGTATTTAAGAATCTCTTATGGTTTGCCTCCCTACCTCCCTCCCTATAACTTTTTTTTCCCTTTGCCCTCCCTCATGGTCTTCTGTTAAGTTTCTCAAGACCCAGCAATAGCACTGCTAGGAATTTACTCAAGGGATACAGGAGTGTTGATGCTTAGGGGCACATGCACCCCAATGTTTATAACAGCACTTTCAATAATAGCCAAATTATAGAAAGAGCCTAAATGTCCATCAACTGACGAATGGATAAAGAAGATGTGGTTTATATATACAATGGAATACCACATAGCAATGAGAAAGAATGAAATATGGCCTTTTGCAGCAATGTGGATGGAACTGGAGAGTGTTATGCTAAGTGAAATAAGTCATACAGAGAAAGACAGATACCAAATATTTTCACTCTTATGTGGATCCTGAGAAACTTAACAGAAGACCATGGGGAAGGGGAAGGAAAAAAAAATGGTTAGAGAGGGATGGAGGCAAACCATAAGAGACACTTAAAAACTGAGAACAAACTGAGGGTTGACGGGGGGGGGGTGTGGGGGGGTGGGAAGGAAGGGGAGGGTGGGTGATGGGTATTGAGGAGGGCACCTGTTGGGATGAGCACTGGGTGTTGTATGGAAACCAATTTGACAATAAATTTCATTAAAAAATAAAAAATAGGGGCGCCTGGGTGGCTCAGTCGGTTAAGCGGCGGACTTCGGCTCAGGTCATGATCTCGCAGTCCGTGAGTTCGAGCCCCGCGTCGGGCTCTGTGCTGACAGCTCAGAGCCTGGAGCCTGTTTCAGATTCTGTGTCTCCCTCTCTCTGACCCTCCCCCGTTCATGCTCTGTCTCTCTCTGTCTCAAAAATAAATAAATGTTAAAAAAATTTTTTTAAATAAAAAATAAAAAGTTATATATATATATATATATATACATAGTCAAAATATATAAATATATATTACATGATCAATTATATGTTTATTTGTTTATTTATATTTGTATGGAATAGGTACATGTCAAAATAAATAAACATAAACACACACTTATTCAAGTTGTTGGAGATACAGAAATGATCAATTCTAAATTTTTAAATATATGAATAGATGTTAAACCATGTGAAGTAATGCATCTTGCATCATAAGATGGTAATAGTCACAGCTATTTCTTACATTGATCCTTCATAATAATTAACATTGATATGAACTCTTTTAGCTAAAAGTATATGTGTGTATCTGTAACTGGTAATGTTCTAAGTAGTTTTATTATTTCCCCTCAATCCTCACCACACCTGAGCTCCAAAATTAAGCTTATCCTTTGTTTTATATAGAGTGGACACAGAAATGGTGAGTAAAGGGGGGGTAGTTGGGTCTATGGTTGCTGAGATTCTAAGTATCTCATCTAAAGGCTCATAGGTCTCTAAAGGGTCATTCATGTGTGAGAAACCTGACCTTTCCCTGGTGTGTGCATTGCTCACTGTACACAACCACAAAAACCTCACAGGGAAGCCTGCTCCTATAGGTACAAGGGTCTCTAATGTTTGGTATGGTTTTTCTCCAATTATGTTTAATTTGCTTCTACATCTTCCTTACATTGAATATACTTCCAAGAATTTTTAATATTATTGTTGGTACTCAAAGCATTGATGTTAAATAAATTTAGACTTGTATAACAAAAATTCTAGAAATATAATTTTTATTTATATTTTCAATGATTCAGTGATTTGCCATATATGCTTAAGTTAGCCTCTCTGTAAATATATGTTAATGTATGATATTATCTATCATGATGAAATGCGATGATGTGAACTGTGGCAATTTCAATATTAGTTAGCAACCATTCTGACCCACATTTGTAAATTTTTAGTTTTGTGATAAGTTCATTAAATCATAAGTGATTAATAATCCCCTATATATAGGCCCATGGGACTTCTTTTTAGCACATGTTGATGTACACAAACATTAACACAAAAACTCCCAGTAAGCATTTCTTTTTTTTTTCCTTTTTTTCAGTAAGCATTTCTTAAATCATTTCTGGTTATTGCATTTTATAAATGACCCATTGCCTCCAAAGCTTTCCTTGCTGAATTTGAGGTCTCAATGAACTTGCGTCTAGGTGAAACCTCATGGACAACAAAACTCGGGTGGTCAATGAAACGGCACATTCTGATTTCATCCTGGTGGGAATTTTCAGTCAGTCAAAACACTCAACTCTCCTCTGTGTGGTCATTTTTGTGTTTTTCTTGTTGGTATTGTCTGGAAACTCTATCTTGATATTTCTGATATACTGTGATGCTTATCTGCACACCCCTATGTACTTTTTCATCAGCCAGTTGTCTCTCATGGATGTAATGTACATTTACATCACTGTGCCCGAGATGCTTATGGACCGGGTTATGGGTGTGAATAAGATCTCAACCCTCGACTGTGGGATACAAATGTTTCTCTATGTGATACTAGGAGGTTCAGAATGTTTCCTTCTAGCCACCATGGCCTATGACTGCTATGTTGCCTCTGCCAGCCTCTTTATTATCCTGTCATCATGAACCATAGGGTTTGTCTCCTACTGGTATTTGGCTGCTGGTTTCTGGCATCTGTGGATGGATTCATGCTCACATCTGTCACCATGGCATTCCCTTTCTGCAGATCTCGGGAGATCCATCATTTCTTCTGTGAAGTCCCTGACATAGTAAAGCTTTCCTGCTCACTTCCCTCCATGAGACACTCATGTACCTGTGTTGTGTCCTCATGCTCCTTTTCCCAGTGAGAGTCATTTCAAACTCCTATTTTTTCATCCTCCTCACCATCTACAGGATGAACTCAGCAAAGAGCCAGAAGAAGTCCTTTGCCACTTTTTCCTCCCATATGACTGTTGTTATCCTCTTTTGTGGGGCTGGAGTCTACAACTCCATGCTTCCCAGCTTTCACTACATCCCTGAAAAGGACATAATGGTATCTGTTTTTTATACCATCCTCCTTCCACTGCTAAACCCTTTAATCTATAGTCTGAGGAATAAAGATGTCACAAGGACTTTAAAGAAAATGTTGAATGTGGGAATTGTCTTTCAATAAATTAGAAAATACAAAATTTAGATGTTAATGTGTTTTTCTTCATTCTATACATCAGAAATTTAGAAATTTATGCCAGTGATATTTCTTAGCCCCTAATACCATGGCATCTTACATAATATTCACAAACTACTTTATGAATTGCTTCAATATTACAAGTGTCTTTGGTTATAAACTCCTCCACTAAAGGGTAGTGTAGTGTTGTAATATTTTGATGTAACACTGACTAAAGTTTATAGCTACACTCTTAGTGTATAGAAGAATATCCCCATTCTTATGAAATACGTAATGAAATATTTAGAGGATAAAGGACATGTGGAGATAAGAAATTTTCTCAAACATAAATGAGGAAAAAAAGGATATAGAGAGAGAAGGAGGGAGGGAGTAAAAAAGGGAGAGAAAGAGAGAAAAATTTAGACTGACAGAGAAGCGATGAAGCAGAGCAGGTAGAATGTTAGTAATAGATGATTCTAGGTAAAGAGTATATGAGTGTTCTTTGAACACTCTGAACACTTTGAACACTCATTATGATGAATAATATCACTCTTATTCATGATATTTTTCAACAAAATTGAAATTAGCTCTAAATAAATATTTAATATAGTCTCTCTCTCTCTCTCTCTCTCTCTCTCTCTCACACACACACACACACACACACACACACACACACATTTCTTCAGTTTTTATTTTCTGTCTGGTGGCAGTGTGACACAAAATAGTATGAAAATGTGATTTTTAAAGTGGCTTATTACTGAGACAATACAGTTAGCTTCCCACATTTATTGGACACTACATTGATCTACATGGTCCAACCTTAGAGGTATTTAGAGAGGATTAATAATTCTGCTATGTGGTATTTTTAAGATTCAGAATGCATATGGGATGGTGGAAAATATTAACTCATATGGAAGGAAGACTTGTGGAAGGTTCATGCACAGGTGATTTCTAATCTGAGGTGTTTTTCTTTGTTAAATTTTAGTAAGTTAACATACAGTGCAATATTGGTTTCAGAAGTAAAAATCAGTGATTCATCACTTACATATAACACCCAGTGCACATCACAACAAAGGCCATACTTAATACTCATCACCTAGCTCCCACCCCCTCCCTCTATAAACTATAAGTTTGTTCTCTACTGTTTTTAATATAATTTATTGTCAAATTAGCTAATGTACAGTATGTAAAGTGTGCTCTTGGCTTTTGGGGTAGATTCAGGTGGTTCATCACTTATATACACCACTCAGTGTTCATCCCAACAAGTGCCCTCCTCAAAACCCATCACCCATTTTCCACAGCTTCCCATGCTCCCCTCATCAACCATCAGTTTGTTCTCTGTATTTAAGAGTCTACATGGTTTGCCTCCTTCCCTCCTTCCCATGTTTGTAACTATGTTTTCCCTTTCCCTACCCCCATGGTCTTCTGTTAAGTTTTCAAGATCCACATATGACTTAAAACATATTATATTTGTCTTTCTCTGACTGACTTATTTCACTGAGAATAATACCTTCATTTCCATCCATGTTGCTGCAAATAACACTTCATTCTTTCTGATTGCCAAATAGTATTCCATTGTATGTATACAACACATCTTCTTTATCCATTCATCAGTTGATGGACATTTAGGCTCTTTCCATTATTTGGCTATTATTGAAAGCACTGCTATAAACATTGGGGTACATGTACCCTTATACATCAGCACTCCTGTATCCTTTGGATAAATTCCTAGTGGTGCTATTGTTGGGTCATAAGGTAGTTCTATTTTTAATTTTTATAGGAACCTCCACACTGTTTTTCAGAATGGCTACAACAGTTTGCATTCCCATGAACAATGCAAGAGGGTTACCATTTTTCCACATCCTTGTCAGCATCAGATGTTTCCTGAGTTGTTCATTTTACCCACTCTGATTGGTGTGAGGTGGTATCTCAGTGTGGTTTTGATTTGTATTTCCCTGATGATGAGTGAAGTTGAGCATCTTTTCATGGGTCTGTTGGTCATATTGATGTCTTCTTTGGAAAAGTGTCTATTCATGTCTTCTGTCCATTTATTAACTGGATTATTTGTTTTCCAAGTGTGGAGTTTGGTGAGTTCTTTGTAGATTTCAGATACTTGCCCTTTATCCGATATGTCATTTGCCAATATCTTTCCCCATCTGTCGGTTGCCTTTTAGTTTTGTTGACTGTTTCCTTTGCAGTGCAGAAGCTTTTTATCTTGATGAGGTCCCAATAGTTCACTTTTGCTCTTAATTACCTTGCCTTTAGAGATGTGTCAAGTAAGAAATTGCTACGGCTGAGGTCAAAGAGGTTTTACTGCTTTCTCCTCTAGGGTTTTAATGATTTCCTGTCTCACATTCAGGTACTTCATCCATTTTGAGTTTATTTTTTGTGTATGGTGTAAGAAAGTGACCTACTTTCATTCTTCTGCATGTTGATGCCCATTTCTCTAAGCACCATTTGCAAAAAAGGCTCTTTTTTTCAATTGGATACTCCTTCCTTCTTTGTCAAAGATTAATTGCCCATATATTTGTGGGTTCTCTATTCTATTCCATTGGTTTCCGTGTTTGTTTTAGGGCCAATACCATATTGTCTTGATGATTACAGATTTGTAATAGAGGCTAAAGTTTGGGATTGTGATGCCTGCTGCTTTGGTTTTCTTTTCCAATATTACTTTAGCTATTTGAGGTCTTTTGTTTTTCCATAAAAATTTTAGAATTGTTTTTTCTGGCTTTGAGAAGAATTCCAGTGCAACTTTGATTGGGATTGCATTGAATGTGTAGATTGCTTTGGTTAGTATTGACACTTTAACGCTATTTATTCTTCCACTCCATGAGCGTGGAATGTATTCCCATTTCCTTGTGTCTTCTTGAATTTCCTTCATAAGCTTTCTATAGTTTTCAGCATACAGATCTTTTACATCTTTGGTTAGGTTTATTCCTAGGTTTTTTTTTTGCTTCTTGGTGCAATTGGAAATGAGGTCAATTTCTTTATTTCTCTTCATTATTGGAGTAATGAAGTGCAACCAATTTCTATACCTTGATTTTGCATCCTGTGACTTTGCTGAATTCATGTGTCAGTTCTAGCAACTTTGTGGTGGAGTCTTTTAGGTTTCCATGGAAAGGATCATGTTATCTGTGAAAAGTGAAAGTTTGGCTTCTTCTTTACCAATTTGGATGCTTTTTTTCTTTTTTTTTCATGTTGTTGTCTGCTGAGACTAGGACTTCCAACACTATGTGAAACAACAGTGGTGACAGTGGACATCCCTGTCAAATTCCTGATCTTGGTGGAAAGCTCACAGTTTTTCCCTACTGATGAGGATATTAGCTGTGGGCTTTTCATGTCTGACTTCTATGATGTTTAAGTATGTTCTTTCTACCCCGACTTTCTTTAGGGATTTTATTGAAAACAGATACTGTATTTTGTCAAATGTTTTTTTTATTTTTCTGCATCTATTGACAGGATCATATGGTTCTTAACCTCTTGTCTATTAATGTGCTATATCACATTGTTTGATTTGTGAATATTAAACTAGGCCTGCAGCCCAGGAATGAATCACACTTGATCATGGTGAATAATACTATTTATATGCTGCTGAGTTAGATTTGCTAATATGTTGTTGAGAATTTTTACATCCATGTTCATCAGGAATATTGGCCAGTAATTCTCCTTTTTTTGTGGAGTCTCTGTCTAGCTTGGGGATCAAGGTAATGCTGAATTCATAGAATGAGTTCAGAAATTTTCCTTCCATTTCTATTTTTTGTATCAGCTTGAGAAGGATAGGTATTAACTCTGCTTTAAATGTCTGGTAGCATTCTCTTGGGAAGCCATCTGGTCCAGGACTCTTATTTGTTGGGAGATTTTAATAAGTGGTTCAATTTCTTCACTAATTATGTGTGTGTTCAAATATTCTATTTCTTCCTGCTTGAGTATTGGTAGTGTGTGAGTGTCTAGGGATTTGTCCATTTCTTCCAGGTAGTACAGTTGGCTGGGATATAATTTTCCACAGTATTCCCTGATAATTGCTTGTATTTCTGATGGATTGGTTGTGATAAATCCATTTTCACTCATGATTTCATGTTTTGGGTCCTCTCTCTTTTCTTACTGAGAGGTCTGGCTTGGGGTTTATCAATTTTGCTTATTTTTTCAAAAAAACATATCCTACTTTCATTGATCTTTCTACTGTTTTTTTTTTTTATTCTATATTGTTTATTTCTGCTCTGATCTTTATTATTTCTTTTCTGCTGCTGGCCTCGGGGTTTTTTTGTTGTTCTGCTTCTAGTTCTTTTAGGTGTGTGATTCGATTTTGTATGTGGGATTTTTCTTGTTTCTTGAGATAGGCCTGGACTGCAATGTGTTTTCCTCTTAGGACTGCCTTTGCTGCATCCCAAAGGATTTGGACTGTTGTATTTTCATTTTCTTTTTTTTTCCATATATTTTTAAATTTCCTCTTTAATTGCCTGGTTGACCCATTCATTCTTTAGTAGGATGATCTTTAACCTCCATGCATTTAGATGTTTTCCAGACTTTTTCCTGTGGTTGATTTCAAGTTTCATAGCATTATAATTTGAAACTGTGCATATTATTATCTCAATTATTTTATATTTATTAAGGCCTTTTTCGTGACCCACTATGTGATCTATCTTGGAGAATGTTCCATGTGCACTTGAGAAGAATGTGTATTCTGCTGCTTTAGGTATGTGTTTTGATTGAAACATTTAGTCCTTTTACATTCAGTGTTATTATTGAAAGATATGGATTTAGAGTCATTGTGTTATCTGTAGGTTTCATGCTTATAGTGAAGTCTCTGATCCTTTGTGGTCTTTGCAACATTCTACTCACAGAGTCCCCCTTAGGATCTCTTGTAGGGCTGGTTTAGTGGTGATAAACTCCTTAAGTTTTTGCTTTTCTGGAAAAACCTTTATTTTTCCTTCTATTCTGCATGACAGGCTTGTTGGTTAAAGGATTTTTGGTTGCATATTTTTCTATTCAGCACAATGAAAATTTATTGCCACTCTTATCTGGCCTGCCAGGTTTCAGTAGATAGGTCTGCTACTACCCTCATGTGTCTACCTTTGTTGGTAAAGGGCCTTTTGTCCTTAGCTGCTTTCCGGATTCTCTCTTATCTTTGTATCTTGCCAGTGTCTCTATATTTCATGCAGAAGATCAATCCAAGTTACTTCTGAAGGCAGTTCTCTGTTCCTCTTGTATTTAAATGTCTGTTTCCTTCCCTAGAGTGGGGAAATTCTCAGCTATGATTTTTTTCAAGTATACCTTCCACCCCTTTCTCTCTTCTTCTTCTGGAATTCCTATGATAAGGACATTATTACATTTCACTGAATCACTTAGTTATCTAATTCTCCCCTCTTGATCCAGAATTTTTTCTCTTTTTGTCAGATTCATCTTTTTTCATAATTTTATCTTTTACTTCACTTATTCTCCCCTCTGCCTCTTCAATCCTTGCTGTCACCTCCTCTGGTTTATTTTCCCATAATTTACAACAGTTTTTAATTCATCATGACTATTATTTTTTAGTTCTTTAATCTCTGAATCAATACATTGTCTGCTGTCTTTTATGCTTTTTTCAAGCCCAGCGGTTACTCACATGACTCTTATTCTAAATTCTTGTTCAGTTATATTGTTTATATCTGTTTGGACCAATTGTTTAGCTGTCATTTCTTCCTGGAATTTCTCTTGAGGAGAAATCTTCTGATTCATCTTTTTGGCTAGTTTTCAGTCCCTTATGTGTTTTAAAAGCTTGTTATGTGCCCTGCATATGGAAACACTATTATATTAAAGAGGGGTCATTCACTGTCCAGGATCTGACCTTACAGGAGATGTTTTTTGGCATGTGTTACTTGCTTTTTGTTCTTGTGATTCTGATTGCTTTATCTGCCTACTTGTAGTGATATGTTGGACCCTCCACCAGGTCTGCTTTGAGTTATTCTTTGAAGTAGTCCTGGGAAAGAAAACGAAAAAAACAAACAAACAAATAAAACAAAACAAAACCACAAGCTACAGCAAAACAATGGGATGGGGGCATTGTTGATGGAAGAGGACTTATCCCATACAAAGAGAGAAATGACAGAGGTGGAGAAAAATAAAATAAAGTAAAATTGACCAGGCAGAGAAACTCTATGGCTTAATCCAGAGAGAGAGAGGGGAAAATAAAGAAGGAGATATAGAACAGGTGTAAGGAGAATAGGTTAAATATGTCTGTTGAAACAAATCAACAACCAGAATAACCAGACTAGAGGAGGGAAAAAATAAAGAGAAAAGTAAAAAGGAAAGAAAGAAAAGAAATATATATATATATATATATATATATATATATATATATAT